>NC_135373.1:41345944-41614048 GCF_049243985.1 Paroedura picta | reverse complement strand
GCTTTGTCGGTATCTCGAAAGATAATTATCTCTGTTGGAGTTTGTGGAGAATTCTCCTTATGAGCTGTGCTTAGTGAACATTTCAGGAGTGTCGGGGCCGGAATCCATTGGTCACTCATGAACAGGACTTAGTTTCTTTGTCTCTGATTCCCCAGCACAGCACAGGAACTGATGACTTGTTACCTTTTATACACCTCTGACTTTGATTGTATGGATTGCCTCCGATTCTATCTTGGGTGAAGGCTCAGTAGGTGGCTGCCAAAGAAATGGCAAGGATTCTCGGGGAAGCAGGAGTAGGCTGTTGCTTCTTATTTTCGCAGACACTCGAGGGGAAGCATTTGAGGTCTGAGACTTATCGATCTGTGCAGTTATTTATATGCCGCGCTTCTTAGGTTTGCCAGTCTTGGTTTGGGAAATTCCTGGAGATTTGCAGGGAGTGCCAGAGGAGAGAGCTCAACAGGGATAGAAAACTGTAGAAGCCACCCTCTGCATCTACTGCCTCCTACAGGAGAACTAATCTGGAGAGATAATTTACAATTCCAGGAAAGCTCTAAACCACTCTTGGGGTCAGCAAGCCTAGGATTTCTCCCCAGTGGGGACCCAAAGCTGATTATGACATCTCTGCTGTTTTATATCTTCACATCAACCATGTAGGCTGAGAGACAGAGACCTTTTCTGCACAGAAAATTGGGCCAAGGTCAGCACTCATCTGGTTGTGGGGTTAATATCTGCTTCCAGATGATGTTGGCGCTAGGCCAGGCCTGATTCAGGCCCTCCATTGCCTTGCGGCAAGGGTTCCCTTTTTCTGCCCCGGATGCCAATGGGGTCTAGGGCAGGGCAGGTCCGTGTGGAAGGGGAAGAGTTGGATCATCCAGGCTAGGATCCTCCCCCGACTAAGGCATCCCAAATGGGACAAAAAATGCCCCAGTTGGCTCTGCATCACTGCACTGCACCAAGGAGCTGACTGGGGCATTTTTAAGAAGACCCCGCACTGTTGCGTAGTGCGGTGGAACCTCTCTGCCCTGGCTGCTTCTTCCAGAGGCAGAAATCCAGGCTGGACATGGTGTGCCGGTGAAAACGGTCCCCCGTGGGGATGCAGGAAGCAGCGGGGCACTCTGCCCCATCGCAAACACCTAGTGGTAGCCTGGCACAACAACAATGGTATAGAAAAGGTAAGAGAATCATTGGCCCAAGATCACCCAACAAGCTTCCATGGCGGCATGGGGGAATTGACTGTGGGTCTCCCAGATCCTAATATGACTACTGTGCCATGTTGACTGACAACCAGTCTTGGAAGAGGTAAGAGTTTAATCGGATTACTATCCAACAATAGAGCCTCTTGTGGCGCAGAGTGGTAAGCGGCAGAAATGCTGTCTGAAGCTGTCTGTCCATGAGGTTGGGAGTTCGATCCCAGCAGCCGGCTCAAGGTTGACTCAGCCTTCCATCCTTCCGAGGTCGGTAAAATGAGTACCCAGCTTGCTGCTGGAGGGTAAATGGTAATGATTGGGGAAGGCACTGGCAAACCACCCCGTATTGAGTCTGCCATGAAAACACTGGAGAGCGTCACCCCAAGGGTTAGACATGACCTGGTGCTTGCACAGGGGATACCTTTACCTTTACCTTTATCCAACAATGCACTGATACATTTGAAGGACTGGCAGTGTTTGGAGGGCGATATACATGCATGCCCACCATGTTAATTCTTCTCGCTTTGTCCCATAGGAGAACCCCAGAAGTTCCAACAGATTTTTGGTTTCAGTGTGCAGACATGGATGACACATGAACTCTTGATGTTAGGCCCTCAGAAGCGCTTGCCCATAATGTGAGAATAGTTTAGTGGCAGCCCTAAAAATAATCGTATGCGACAGCTATTTCTTGGTTGCTGTCAGACTAACTACTGTAATTTAAATCTCCAGCACTTGGACTACAAGTCTAATTTACTTGGGTGGACTTTTCATTAATTTGAAAGGTTCTGAGGGCTTTAAAGCCTTCATTAATTACATTTCAGTAAATGAAAATGTAATAAGGTTCTGCAAGTCCACTGGAGAACACAACTAGCTACCCCCTCCCTTTCAGTTTATTTATTTAATTACATTTAATGTAATTTACAGTGCAATATTGAACACTTACATTGGAAGAAGGGGATTCAAAGAGATTCCCTCCCCACACACACACACACAAGTTACCTGGTACGAATTTTGGTTGGTGTATTTAGAATCATAGAACCATAGAGTTGGAAGAGACCTCCTGGGTCATCTAGTCCAACCCCCTGCACTATGCAGGACACTCACATCCCAATCACTGATCCATTGTAACATGCCACCCCCTTAAGGCTTCACAGAGTCAGCCTCTCCGTCAGATGGCTATCCAGCCTCTGTTTAAAAATTTGGGTTAGTGATATCTGAAAATACCTGTAATGAAGCTATTTGAGGGCCAGAATGATGTGGTGGCCATTACTGGATTCACATTTGAGGCATACATTAAAATTCCTGCACAGCCATGTTGCTTGTTGGATGACACTGAGGAAAAATAAAACAAAACACACACATATCTTCTCTCTCAGTTTAATCTATGAAAAGATACGGGTAGGGACGAGGTCACCTTGACCTGGATGACCTTGGCTAGCCCGGTGTCATCAGATCTCAGAAGCTAAGAATGGTCAGCCCAGGTTAGTACTTGGATGGGAGACCACCCAGGAAGTCTAAGCTTGCTACACCGAATCATGCAATGGCAAACCACCTGTGAATGACTCTTGCCTTGAAAACTGTACAAGATTGGCAGAAGCCAGTAGAAATTTGATGGCATTTACCCCCCTCACAAGGAACAAGATGAAAGAATAATTTTAAAAGCTTTTTTTGCAGAACAGCAACAACAACAACAACAAAAAAGCACGAGATTCAGCTTTGTGGAAAATGTACAAAGTCATTTCTTGATTTGTGACATTGTATACCTTTTGGTTTTTCAATCTTGGCTGCTTTCACATGGAGACAATTATCTGCATCGCTCTGATTCCTGGGGTGAATACAGAGGCATTTGAGAAGACAATGGGGAACCCTTACTGAAGCTCTTCCCCATGCTTTCCAAGTCTCAGCTCCAAGCAGACAACATTTCTGTGGGGGGTGGGAGGTGGGGGTCAGAAATTGCTAAAGCGCCATAGTGTTATGTCATTACAGTAATGCATTTCTAAATCTGCTAGTTCTCAGTTGTCTTTTTAAATGAGTCTCTAGCCCTTTGGAGTGCTGAGTTATAAGAAAACATGCAGCCTGGATCTTTCCCCTTATAACTTTGCAAGAAAAAGAACTAGAGACGTTATTAACGAGAGCTGGGAACTAGTAGATCTAAGCAGTGCATGGCTCAAAATGGGTAGCTGTATTACTCTGTCTAAAAATATGGAAATAATTTTGCTTATTTAGGATTGTAGGATCTGGACAGAAACATGGAAACAAAAGAGAGAAAAAAACAAATTTGCAAAGAAAACAAGGCATTGATTTCATGGAGGCAGTCTGGATTTCGAAAGTTGCATATTGTTCTTAGAAACCTGAAAACGGTCTTCACTTTTGTTGAACCCTGGCATTAATAATGCAATGTGTTGAAACTACAAAATTTGAAACATCGACTTTTCATTTATTTTGAAGCAGAAGTTTGTTATCCGGGGGAGTCAACCTGGCACCAGAAAGAGGTTGTCCTCCTACACAGAGAGGACAGTAACCTTTAGATCTCCTTATTAAGGGAGCACATCAGTCAGAGCACTCAACTCCCACCGATCTGCTGACATGAAGGCGTCTGTTCATTTATTTCATGTTTCTCTCTGGCAGAGTTGGATGATGCCACTGTCACCCAGGTATCCTTGATGCCATCTTCTCTGGGGGTGTGCAACTCTCCTGAATAATTTTGTAAGTCTTATAGAACTCACTTGGGTTCCTTTAGTCCTTGAGGTGGCCTATCTTGCCTCGGGGGATGAGCAAATGTCCCTTGTGCAGCTTCATGCATACACACATATATGGGGATTCTCAAGACGCTTGCCTGCCGCATCCCTGCCTTTTTACTCCTGGCAGGGAGGCAGCAGGGAATCTCTCTACTCTTCATGCCCTACTTCCTTGCTTGTGAAGCAGCGGTGCCTTCAGCTCCTCCTCCTTCCATCAAAATGGTGACTGAATTTTGCAGTACAGAAGAAGAAGAAAATGAAGAGTTGGTTCTTATATGCCGCTTTTCTGTACCAGAAAGAGTCCCAAAGCGGCTTACATTCACCTTCCCTTTCCTCTCCCCACAACAGACACCCTGTGAGGGAGATGAGGCTGAGAGAGCCCTGATATTACTGGAGAAGAAGGAGAGTTGGTTCTTATATGCCACTTTTCTCTACCCAAAGGAGTCACAAAGCGGCTTACAGTCACCTTCCCTTTCCTCTCCCCACAACAGACATCCTGTGAGGGAGGTGAGGCTGAGAGAGCCCTGATATTACTGCTCAGTCGGGACAGCTCTATCAGTGCTGTGGCGAGCCCAAGGTCACCCAGCGGGCTGCAGGCAGGGGAGGAGTAGGGAATCAAATCCGGCTCACCAGATTAGAAGTCCGCACTCCTAGCCACTACACCAAACTGGCTCTCACAATCTTGTTCTTTTCATTTTAAAAGTCCTCCCCGCCTCTATATTTCTGTAGCCCTTGCAGGAGGCCACAAGCCTGTATTGAAATACCCACTGTCTGCACCTGTCTTCATTCTCTGGATTGTTTGATCAGCACAGGAGCCAGGTTCAGAAATAGATAGATATATTCGTTCCAGTGCTGGTTGTGTTACTGTTGGCTTGTAGACTCATTTGTAATATAAGTAGGTTTGTCAAGTGGCCTCTTCAAGGGCGCAATCTCCCTGGGAAAGACTCCCACTCTTGCTTCCTGGCCAACAAGAGAAATAGAAATACAACAGTGTTTCTAAAGCATTTGTTGGTATGTCCATGTTACATCCAGGTTTTTGCCTGGATGTGACATCAGCACGTAGGCTGACATCATTTTTGCCTTTTGCCCTTCCCCCTATACTCTGAGAAATGGCAGAACACTGTAAATGCAACTATATCCATTATAAACATTTGCAGGGCTTTTATTCATCCAGTGTATATTCTAACGTGCAGCCCAAGTATTGTGGCACTCAAACATAAACTGGGTGTATTGCATTTAGAGCCGGGGTGGACAAACTGTGGCCCTCCAGATGTCCATGGACTACAATTCCCATGAGCCCCTGCCAGCTGGCAGGGGCTCATGGGAATTGTAGTCCATGGACATCTGGAGGGCCACAGTTTGCCCACCCCTGATTTAGAGCAATGAAAAGGGTTGCCGATCTCAAGGTGGTAGGTGGGAATGTCCTGGGATCGCAACTGATCTTCTGGTAGCAGAGATCGCTTCACCTGGAGAAAACAGCTGATTTGGATGGTGGACTCTGTGGCGTTACAGCCCATGGAAGTCTCTCCACTCCGTAAGCTCTACTCGCTTCAGGCTCCACCCCCAAAATCAGCAGGTATTTCACCAGCCTGGAGCTCGCCACTCTAGAAACAATGCAGAAAATGAAATAAAAAAAAAGAATTGTGATGTTGACTTCCATGGGGTTGGGGGGTGGAAATGAAATCGAAACAGGGGGGTTTCAGATTAGAGCAGCCAGGCTGAAAAATGTTAAATTGTTCCTGCTTTTGCCTGATGAGAAATTCTCTGTAAACATAACGGAGAACCTAGTGGGCGTAAGCCTAGACATTTCTTGAAAACAGCAGTCTTGTCAACTCTTTGGACATCCGTCAAAATCCCTCAGTTGTTTTGTTTAAGAATGAACTCCCAATTTTGCTTTGGGCAAATTCGATGAGTGTCTCTCTCTTCCAAGCTCCTTTGTGAGAGTGCATCTTTTATCCTGCCAGGACCCAGCTGTTTCCTTCCCTTCAGTTCTGGGGTTTATGAAACCAAGCAGAAAAGCACCTGATGATCTATGGTTCGCTCACACTGTGGGTGCCTTTTAGCAATGACCTCACAGTTGAAAATAAACATTTAATAAACCCCCAGCCAGTTTTGTGGGAACGTTGAGCTCAGTTCTCATTTGTCATACTTGTTTACGGGAGATTTATGTCTTGATTTTTGTATTGCCTTTGTTACTTGCTGGTGTTCTGCTTATTTTCATCTTTCTGAGGACAGAATGAACATCTTTGAGTCTTCTGAGGCAGCAAAATAATGTGACTGCAGTCCCTTCATTGGGTTCTAAATTATCTTGCTAATTCAGTATCATCGAAGACTCAGTGGAAATTCTCAGTTACTCCAAATTTAAGGCACTTCTAAACCGTTTTGTTCCATTCCTTCCATGTTTCTTCAATTCTTAATCCCCCCCCCCACACACACACACACACACTTTTCCAAAGCCCTTTCCGGATTCTCCTTCAGAACCGCAAGTGCCTTTTGAGCAGCCATTTTGGAGAACAACACAGCCAATTTGATAGAGGTCACATATAAAATGGCTTTGGAGAGACGGCTGTTAATCACATCTGAGCTGCAACCGTGCCTCTGAGCAGAGGCACTTTCCTGTGTCCTCAGGTTTAAGTAAACATTTTTCCCAGAGAGGCAGACTGTGCTCAGAAAGAGGCCCATGACTGGAATATTACAAAGGGAGGCCATGCCCAAAGCGTAATTCATGTGCAACCAAGATAAGGTAGCAAACCTTTACCAGACAAGCAATGGCAATCCACCTTCGTATTTTGGGGGCATGTTGTTCGGTACCTAAAAATAAAGCCTCCCTCTAGGAAAATGAACTGTCAGGGAAGCTACCCAATCTCGTCAGATTGCAGAAGCCAAGCAGGATCAGCCCTGGTTAGTAGTTGGATGGGAGACCACCAAGGAAGCCAAGAATTGCTACACAGTGACAAGCAATTGCAAACCACCTCCATTCAACTCTTCTCTTAAAAACTCCTCTAGCAGGCATTTGGTTGAGGTTGACCCAAACCATCACTTCCAATTGTCCCCAATCCCCTCCCCCATCCTACTACGACTGCCACTAATCTGCCTAACCCACTGGGTCCCAGTAAGAGTTGAGCTGAGGCTCTTTTGCAGTCCCATCATTCTCTAATGTTATTGTTGTTATAATGTTATTGCTGTTATCACCTGTTGTGACCATATGTTATCTGTATCTTTTTCCTGTTTCCTATAAACTGTCCTGAGACTTTGGGGAGGGCGGTATGTATGTATGTATGTATAAATAAATAAATAAATAAATAAATAAATAAGTTCATTATTATAAACCACATTGAGGAATTTGTTGGCTCAATGGTAGACTATAATACAAAACATAAATACAAAACTATATATAAACTAGCAAGAAACCCCATTGCAACCAGGAATGCAATGGGCACTAGGACTCAGTGGACACCGGTTGGCACAGATCTCTTTCTCTGGTAGCAGGAGCCATAGCAGGTAATCAGGGGTTGTTAGCGGTTGGCAAGGGTCTCTGTGTCTCTGAGGCATCTGAGAGCAAAGTGGCTAGCGTCCAGGGAAGGAGGGTGGGAGCTGTAGGGGCAGGGCCAATCAGGGCCCTATTTCAACTCAGACACCCCGGACACGTCCCACCCCTCAGTCTGTTTCACAAATATTAAGAGGAACTATGGATAAGGATGTCTTTATTACATGAGATAGATTTTTTTATTGTGACATGGACTTGAATTCAAGACCATTTGCAGTCAATGACACTTTTAAAAGTTTCAGTTTTGCTGGTTCAGACCAGTTAAGATTATGTTCCTTGATGAATAATCTCTTCTTCTGTGTCTGTCTAAGACGTTGATTCAAATGGTTAGCCGTGTTGGTCCAAAGTAGCACAATAAAATCGGAGTCCAGTAGCACCTTTAAGTCCAACAAAGATTTATTCAGGCCATGATCTTTCGAGTGCAAGCTTTGTCTGACAAAGAGTGCTTGCACTCAAAAGCTCACGCCCTGAATAAATCTTTGTTGGTCTTAAAGGTGCTGCTGGACTCTGATTTTATTCTCTAAGACGTTGTTTGTCTCAGAATTCGTTTTGAGGGCTGTCGCTTTTGTCAGGCCATCACTTTAGTCCCACCCGGAAATGTTTTTGTACTTCTGGACAGGGATGAGGTATTTAGCCTTCAAGTACATAATGTCTGTTGTTTCCCTTTTGACTGTGTAAGCACAGCTATAGATGCATAACAGGTGAGTGTTTTTTCTCATCACCGTTCCCCCACGTTCCACCCCTCGTGTCCCATGAAGCTGCTTGCTTGGAAGGTGGGTGACATTTATGTCAATTTGGCACTGTTGTGCCTCGCTTCAGGCTGTCCTCTCCTCGGGTTGTATCTTGATGTCTTCTGGTCCGATCCCCATCTTTCCCCGTTCCCTGTCCATCTGAGGAATGGCATTTCATACTTGGCTTAGCCCCTGACAAGCTATCCCTTGCCAGTAAAAGTGTCAGCATTTGGACGGCTTCTTTGTTTGTTTCTCCCGGTCGTACATGATAAGTCAGTAACACCACAATAAAATGGAACATGGAGTTATCTGATAGTGATTTATGCGGAACTGTAATTTAAAAATGACTGGCCCTACCAGATAACAGAAGTGAGGAGCTTCGTGCTTGCTTTATGTTCTGATCTGGGGAAGCCTCAATGCCTTAATGCACTCCTGTCTGCATTTTCACTTCATGTTTGCACTGTTGACTTAAAAGCTCAGCCTTATCTTCTTGAGAAATCCGGGCTCTTACTTCTGTACAGAATAAATGTCTCTTGGCCCTTTTTATAAGAGAGATTCTTCAGCTCTTTCCTTTTCATTGTCTTCTGGAGAAGAATTGTGGCAGCCTGCTATTTACACCTTTTGTTGTTGTTGTTGTCACGTTGCAGTTAGCTTATAGTGAGCCCATAGAGTTTTCAAGACAAGAGATGTTCAGAGGTGGTGTGTCATTTCCTGCATCTGCAAAGCAACCCTATACTTCTTGGGAGTATCCCATTCAAATATTTACCAGAGCTGACCTTGGTTTGCTTCTAAGATTAGGCTAGTGTGGGCAAGCCAAGTTAGTGGATTTATACCCAGGACTGAAGAAAGGTTTCTGACCACTTGGTTTGAGGGGAAATATCTGACATCTATCCAGAATGTGAGTGGCACCCCCTCTATTTGGCACTCTTTTTTGGGATGACGAGGTCATCTTCAGTTGATTTCACAAGGCAGTGGGCTGTGAAATCTTTGGAGCACTAAAATCACTGGGAACCCAAAACAGATTTAAGTATAGATAAGTAAGAGTTTGCCTTGATCTGGATAGTCCAGCATCATCAGATCTCAGAAGCTAAACCAGGTGAGCTCTGGTTTATAGTAGGATGGAAGACCTCCAAAGAAGTCCAGGATTGGTACACAGAGGCAGGCAATGAGAAACCACCTTTTAATATCTCTTGCCTTAAAAATGTTACTGTAAGTAATATGTTAAGTCAGCTGGTACTTGATGTCATAAATAAACAAACAGTAGGAAAATGACCAATCAGAACTAACAAAGAGTAGGAATTAGAGGCAGATTGTAGTAGTAATGGTTTCCTGATTTAAGTACCTTGGAATAGGATAAGCAAATCCTTGCAAAATAAAATCTTCATAAAACAACTGCATAAAGACAAAGAGATTATTCATCAATAAATACAGTCATGGGAAAATGGTGTATAAAGACCCTTAGGCATAATTACTGAGCTATTTTCCTTCCTGAAAAAATGGAAAATTCGTTTTCTCTTCCATCCCAGCTAAATTATAGATCCCGGAAGCCCCTGGCATTCCTGATAACATCATCGGGAGCACCCCAAAGGTTTATAGATCTGTTCTCCAATCCTCTCTCTGGTGCAAGCTCCCTTTGAGCCTTCAATTACCCCACTTACCTGGCTTTTGCCACAGAAGGCAAAGCCTATATGGTAGTGAGTAGAGCGTCCCATGAGAATCTGGTAGAGCCTGGTTTTAGTTTCCACTCCTATCTTGGAAGTTTGCAGGGGTGATCTTAAGCCACCCTCACACCCTCCGCCTAGCCTACCTCATGGTGTGTTTGTTGGTGAACATACAATAATGGAGAGGAGAAAAATGTACACCATTTTGGGTCTCCTTTGGGAAGAAAGTCAGTGTTAACGATGTAAATAAAGTGTAAAAGTGTGTTCCAGTTTGTTTAGCCCCCTAGGGCAATTGGTTGGCTGTTATGTGTGATGAAGCATGTTAGACTAGATGGGCCACTGGTCTAATTCAATAGTCTCTGCTGATGCTCTTATGCTCTTTCTACCACCTCAGTGCCTTGAATTACTGCTCTATCAGCATTCCAGGTAATCAAAATCCTGGGAATTCTCAACCTTTGATCGGCCACAGCCCTTTTAGGAGCTCTTCTCAGGTTCCAGGACCACCTGCAGTATGCTGACCGCTTGCACAATGAGCTAGGCTACAAAACGCCTAAGCTAAGGGTGAGCTAATTGTATTCAGCATACCTTGACTTCTAGAATATTTGACCGAGAAAAGGATGTGTATTCATTTTTTTTCTTGAATGCATTAATTCAGGCACACAAAAAGGAACATGATTTCTTTTTCTTTCCCTTGACAAAGGTTGAACTTCCTAGCAATTTGTGACATCATACATGGCAAAAGAGTATTTCATTGGTTCAGTTTCCATCCCCCTCCCCCTTTTGGGCTCCCCCTCACATTTTTCAGTCTGTGGCACCCTTTAGATGTGCCAGGACCCTCCAGGGGGCCATGTGGCCCCCATTGGGAATAGATGATGAAGCTAATGGGATGCCTGATATCCTAATTTAAACCTAAGGTGGAGGAAAATCTCTGTTTGGAAGCAATCCTGATTGTTTTTAAGTACTCTGATTCTCTCTTTATGTGTGTTTAATTGGACTGTAACTTTTGAAGATCATCAGCCGCCCTGACGATAAGAGCATAAGAGCAGGGCTTGTGCTAACTAAAGAAATGTGTGGCTTGCTCAACATCTCTGCTACTTCATTACAGTGTCTTGACAGCTGGGACTAGCCCAGCAAGAATTACCTTTCATGATTGTTATGAATGATGACCATTAATTAAAGAAGAGTTAACAGCAGTGTTTAGTCAACCTTGATAAGTGTCCTTTTGTTAATGTCAGACTTCTGTTTGGCTTTGTTTCACAGAGTTTTGGTTTTCTAGGAGCTGCATGACAGTGCACATCTCGAAGGGTCTAGTGTAGTTACCAGATGGGATTGTGTGATGGGGCATGCCCTACCTCTCGCCAGGCATTCTGATAGAAATAGTTTACCCAGACTGCTGGGTAATAGTTTACTCCAGGACTGATTATGGACAGGCTGTAATGTCCTAGATTAGCAGCAACAGGGCTTCAGGGAAAATCCCCAATTATGCTTGATGTCGCCACTATCTCAGGCGCCACCAAGCCCTGGCCTGACCCAGGCCCTCGGAAGGCCCGCGTTAAGGAAACACGGAGTCTTCCGCATTCCAGGCGGCAAGGGCTAGGTCTGGCTAGCCCAGTGCATAATCAGAGGACCGGCTCCTCCCCCAACCTATGGCGTCCCTGTAGGGATGCCTCTCGCCCCTGCTGGCTCCGTGGAGCAGACAGAGGCCTCCCCCCACTCCCACCATGGTGGGAGAGCAGCATGCTGCATCCGCCATTGTGTAGTGGGGGCCCCATGCCCCCGCTCCCCCTTGCAGTTGCTGCGGAGTGCTTCCACCCCCGTGTTATATGCATGGGGCCATTGCGTTGGGGCAGCCAGCATACACCAGGGGAACCCCTCCCCCGTGCACACGCAGGGAACGGTGGGCTTTTTGCCCCACCGCCGCCGCCATGCATAATAGGTCCAGGTGTCTCGTGGTGCTGAATTCTCATTGCCAGATTTGCTTATGACGGTTGCCCAGGCATACCATTTAAAGATCATTTTTTTCAGTGTTGTAACTTTAGCAAGATTTAGTAGTGCCTTAAAGACCAACCAGAGTAAGATTTTGAGAGTCAAAGCTCCCTTTATCAGAGCCTTACGCTCTGCGGGTGAGAACCTGTTGGTCGTCCCCGGCCCGAAGGAAGCACGCCTAGCTTCGACCAGGGCCAGGGCTTTTTTGGTCCTGGCCCCTACCTGGTGGAATGAGCTCCCGGGTGATCTGCGGGCCCTGCTGGATTTGTCAGCTTTCTGCAGGGCCTGTAAAACGGAGCTCTTCCACCAGGTCTATGATTGAGGCTGGGGTCAGCAAATCATGGACATCGCTCCCCCCCTAGGAGTTGGAGTGTACGTTACTCCCCTATCCTTTCCTCTTCACCTCTTTGATAATTGGGGGAGGGATGGGATTTTTAGCCGTCATGTTAGTAGATTGATGTTTTAATGGGAATTTTAATGGGGTTAGTTGTTGTGACCCACCTCGAGCCTGTCGGGAGAGGCGGGAAATAAATCTGATGATGATGATGATGATGATGATGATGATGATGATGATGATGATGATAAGCAAAAGCATACATCTTGGAAATTTTGTTGGGTTTAATGTGCTACTGGACTCTTATACTGTAGAGATACTTGGGTACCTGCCTAAAACTTGTAACATGGGACTTTACTTTCCATAGAACAATGAGCTTGTCCTTCGTATGGAGAAGCCCTGTGTCATTTTCTCACTGTGGGAGTCCAGATGTTAGCATAGTGGCAGGAGAATGAACAGTTCCTCGTGATCATAACCAACAGTGATGAAAGGTTAATAGGTTTAATTAAAGGTTTAATGCCCCTAAGAGTATTGCATCTAAAATGTTGAAGTCCCCACCCTGCCCAAGTGTCCAAGGGTTTTCTATGATAACCGATATTCAAAGATCATGCATGTTACTGAGTAACAGGTTGTGTTTGGGTCCTTACCCTGTGTCCTGTGAAAACCATACATCGTACGTTCTTTTCAGTTTTATGCATCCATGATGCCCAGTTTGAATTGTATGATATGTGCAAGGAAGGGATTCATGCCTACCCCTGCATGGTGTTTTTGTGGCCTGCAGTGGTTTCAGGAGTGTGCTGTTTGACCCGTTATGGAACCCCACAAGTATATTGCTCAACAAGCCAAGTAACGAACTCGCTGATAGTTTCAGATCAGGACAGTGGATGGGGAGGCTGAAGCCCCTGCTTCATCTGTGCCTTGCCTTGCACATAAAGAAAGTTAGAGGAACCTGCTAGTGACATGTGAGCATTTTGCAGGATACAGAGCAGAGAACACGGACCCCATCTGTGTGTTCTGAATGAGTAAAAAGACATTGATGGAATTGGGAAGCGGGAAGTCTTCTGGTCTTCCCCAGAATTGTGTGAATTAGGTCTCAGAGTGACTTGAGATAACTTGTCAACAGTTCATTTGTGTGGTACTTTGAATGAAAACAATTTATCAGAGGTTGTCTCACACAGAGACATCCTTGTACTGAAAGCTGCAAAGCAGCAGACAACCTTGTTAATTAATTATACTCATCATGAGACTGCGGACTTCTGAATCCACTTAATTTAGGATCTAGAGCAGCGTTTCTCAACCTTTTTACTGTTGAGAAACCCCTGAAACATTCTTCAGGCTTCAAAAAATCACAGAAGCAGCGTAATCATGCAGAATATGGTCCACCTGGGACCCCACCCCTTCCCATCCCTTTAAGGTCCATCATTGGCTATTTTGGGAGGGGGGTCACGGGTCACCATAACCATATATAGTCATATCACCCGATAAATGTTTAACCCATTTAAGATATACATATACATTAATTAACTCACACCCATTTGGGAAACCTTTCCAGGGCTGTCAAGAAATCTCAGGGTTTTACGAAGCCCGTTGAAGAAGCCTGATCTACAGCAGTTCCTCCCTTCTCCAACAAAAAGAAAGAGCAATAGTTTTGCTGATCCTGATCTGAGTTTAATCCTGAACAGCTAACCTCTCTGGCAGTGTTGGAGGCCTACGTAGGCTGGCTTGAAAGATCTGGCTTCACTGAGTTAAAGTATACACCTTCACTTATTTTCAGCAAGAGACCAGCTTGTACCTACTCAGTTTTCTGGCGCCTAAAAGTGAATACAGTATTGTCTAAATCTCAGGGAGCAGGATACATTCCTGACCTGGAGCACAAGATGGTTTTAGTTTGAATTTCCTGAGTGCTCTTGTCAACAAGAACCCATTTTGTTGTGTGGGTCTTTAAATAAAGAACATTTCCCCCCTAAATAATTCACTCAGGTGTTAGGGCCTGAGCTTGTTGCACATTCTTCTGCTCCAGTTATTCATCAACGGGGCTAAGGAAATGTATCTTATAAGTGCCACTTCAGGATCCCTCCCTGGAAAGAGCTGAGCCTCTTTATTGCTGCCATGAGCAGCAGTGAGTTGGAAGTGGGAGAAAAATCTGTGTTAGACTCTTCCCCAAGGTGGGGATAGTGGTTGTTGCAGATGGTGTGCAAACCAGTTGTTCCCCCTGCTCCCGAAGCTCTCTGTTGTCTAATGAGTGTTATTAAATTTTTGGGTTTCAATTGCCAAGAAGAAGCCTGAAATATATTGGCTTACACAATTTCATCATTTCTCTCTGTCTATTGCCTTAACCTGGATGCCCCTTACTAGCCTAATCTTGTTAGATTTCTAAAGCTAAGCAAGTTCAGCTCCGATTGGCACTTGGATGGGAAATCACCAAGGGAGTCCACAGTCATTACACAATGGCAGGCAATGGTAAACCACATCTGTTCATCTCTTGCCTTGAAAAACCCAATGGGGGTCATCATAAATTGGCTACAACTTGATGGCACAGACCTCTATCCGTGTGCTCTGCTAACACCCATTTGTTGGTAATCCCTGGCCCTAAAGCCATTTTCCTGGTCTTAACCAGGGCCAGGGCTTTCTTGGTCCTGGCTCCAACCTGGTAGAATGGGTTGACAGTTGAAATCTAGATCTTGGTAGAACCCAACTACATTTCTTCTGCAGCTGAAACCAAGATAAGTGTACGGTTTGCATCACATGAAGGGCAGTATCTGTGTGGATTGTGACACGATAATTACTCAAGGCACTTTTAAAATATATATCAAGGTTATACAATACACAGTTTGCATATGTGTTCATTATAGCCTGTGAACAGGACTAATCGGTCAGTCAATCTAAAAAAATCTGATAGTCGAAGCTAAGATGGACAGTTTGAGAAGAGGGATTTCATGAATTTGCAGCTACTACTGAGAAGAGCCCTGTTTTTTGTTTCTATCTTTCTCTCTTCTAAAGATATGGGACATGTGGAAAAGAGCTGATGTCCTAAATTTAGGGTGTCCTCATATGGGGACAGGTGGTTCCTCAAATACTGTAAAGGTAATATCCAGCACTCTGAACTGTGTCTGTAGGCAAATGGGATTCCCACATAATTCTTTCAGTACTCATTCCTTTTTGTTTTAATGAATGCCTTGAAAAGTTATTTTCCCCCTCTCCAGCGCAGAGCATCACCATGCTGTCCCAAATTCTGTATGGCACATTTCTGGAGCTTATTAGGTTTGGAGCCACCAGGGTGTAGTGGTTAGAGCAGCCTTTCTCAACCTTTTGACCATGGATAAACCCCTGAAAGATTTTTCAGGCTCTGAGGGACTGCAGAGAAGTGGGTGTGGAAGTAAAATGTCTGAGCCAGCCAATCAGTCAATCAGTCATTTACCATTTTTCTGTTATGGAGAAAGAGACTAGGCCTGTAGACCAACAGGGGAAGTGACTTCAGTCATGTCTAGTGATGTAAACGGCCATCTGAGCTTCTGAGAAAGTCTGTGTGACCCCTGGGGAGCTCTCAGGTTGGGAATCTCTGAGTTAGAGTGTTAGACTAGGATTCAGCCCTGCATCTCTGAATCCGCACTTTGTCATGCATGCTTACTGCCTGACCTTGGGCCAATCACTTGCTATCAACCTAAACCACTTGATGTGGTTGGTGTGTGGATAAAATTGAAGGGAAGGAGATGAATGTATGCTGCTTTGGGTCACCATTGCAGTGAAAGAAGGGTCTAAATGAAGCATAAAAAATAAATACATTTTATATTTCTGAATATGTCAGTGGTATTTCCATGTCTGTGAAATCTGCAAGTACTGTTTACCTACACCAGCTCATCTATTTATTCACTTTATTTATACTTCACCTTTCTCACTGCGTCTTGAGGGAAATACAATTAAAGACTGTGCTGTCAGAACAGTCTACTGCGTAGAATCAACAGTGCAATAAAACAGGATTTATCCCTTGAATAGCAACCAGAGAAATCAGCACATTTATTAAGGGTTTGAGAATGATGAGATGATATGTGGTGCTTAGAAGTCATTCCTTCTCTCTGTGTGTCCTGTAATGATGATGATGTTAGCCGTTCAGTTATGTCTGACTTTGGACAATCTTATGGCTCAGCTGGTGCCACGTTTTGCGATCTTGCTCCGCTTCTTTTACCTGGATAATGTTCTGGCCGGTGTCCATTTTGATCGTGTCTAACCACCGTGTTCTTTGTCAGCCTGGTTTCCTTTTTCCAATGACCAATCCTAGTATAATTGCTTTCTCCGTTGAGTCGGATCGCATGATATGGCCAAAGTAAGTGAGCCGGAGTGTCGTGATTTTGCCTACCAGTGATAGATCAGGTTTTGTGCTCGGTAGTATTCCCTTGTTTGTTTGTCTGCCCACGGAATCGGCAGAAGCCTTCTCCAACACCAGAGTTCAAACAAATCGATTCTTCTCTTGTCCGAGTTTTTCATCGTCCAGCCTTCACAGCCAGAAGTGGCTATTGGAAATATGATAGATTGAACTCATCTACATTTGGTAGTCAGGCTTATGTCCTTGCTTTTCAATGTTCAGTTCAAGCTTGTCATTGCAGAGCAATTCGACATTTTATTTCCATACTGCAATTGCCACTCTCATCAATTTGTGGTCCAAGGAAAATGAATTATTGAACGCATTCGATCTCTTCGCCATCAATTGTTATTGTGGCATGTCTGGTTTTTATGCAGTGGTCATTATTTTTGTCTTTTTAGTGTTTAAGGGATAAATGTATTGCTTACTTCATTGACCTTTGTAATCAGCTGTTCTAGGCCTTCCTTAGTTTCTGACAGTGTGTCCTGTAAACCTCACAAAGTCCCAAGGCTGGACTGCTACTTTGTGTTCTTTCTGGTTCTGTCCTTGATGGGAGCAGATTGCAGTGGCCTGTATTTAGTCAGCTCACTGGGAAATCTGTTCTGGCCTCAAATTTTGCCAAGCACAACTTGGTGTTGCTTTTGTGCTTCAAAGTCCATAAGGGGCAAGCACTCTGTATGAGGAAAATCTTCCATAATATGCATCACAGCTTTGTCAGATTTAATAATTTGACAGTTTGCAAAGAACCCTATAAAACTGGAACAGGAACTCACATTAAGAAACACCATCTAAATATGCACAGCATCTAGCTGGGCAAGGAATCTTTCGGGTTATAAAAGTGTTCCCTCAAACAAGGCTATATATTACCTCCCTGTAGCCATTGTAGAAATTACCTCAGGGACCTCCTCACTTTGCCTCCTGCTTCCTCACCATCACCATTACTGTAGCTTTGGGCCTTCATAAACATTCTTCTTGGTCGTGGCACTGCTAATTTTGCTTGCCGCTGTCTGCTTTTCCATGTATGAATTACCCTAATAAAGCGGCATTATTAATGTGCCCCTTTACAGGAGTGTAGGAGGGTGTAAGAGAACCTCTCAGATACATTTCCTTAATCAGACTGTTTTCAAAAAAGAAAGAAATGGTGAGGAAGAGGAAGTGGGCCCAGGAAAAGGACTTCTGGGGCCTTGACTCATCTTACGGTCTCAAGCCTGGCCATTTTTCATTCCAGGGCTTTCACCTTGCATGTAAGCTTGGGAAAGTAGCCAGATGTCTTGGCCCATTGCCCTTTTCTCTGTCTGTAGGCTTAGCCTGGTCCAGCCATTTATCTTTCAGCAACATCCGTTAGAAGTTCACTGTTAACTGTTTATTCTCCTTCCTATAACTCAGTGATTCCCAGCCGGAGTTCTGGGGAACCCTGGGGGTTATGCAAGAGCTCTCCAGGGGTTATGTGGCTTTTTCCAGAAGTGCATATGGCTGCTAACATCACTAGACGTGACTGGAGCCCACTTCCCCCTTTTGATCTACAGGCCTAATATCTTCCTTCACAGTGGATATGGTAAATCATCGATTGATTGTTTGGCTGGCTCCCACATCTTACTTCCACACCCACTTCTGTGACGGGGCATGTCATCACTTTTGAGGTTCCTTGAAGCCTGAAAACTATTCCAGGGGTTCTTCCATGATCAAAAGGTTGGTCTTCCATGGCTTCTGTAATTTAACATAGCTTATTACATTTGGGGGGGGGGGAGGGAGAATAAATAGAATAAGAGGAGAGCATGCTATTGAGTCCCAACTGACTCATGGAGGCCCCAGTCTCGGGGTGTTCTAGACAAGAGAAGAGCAGAGGTGGTTTGTCATTGCCTTTTTTCATATAGCCACCCTATATACCCTTGGTGGTCTCCCATAGAAGTACTATCTATAGCCAACCCTGCTTGGCTCCCAAGGTCTGGTGAACCCAGGTTATAAACTGGGCTATTCAGACTATCCTTGTGCCTGTGCTTGGGTTAAGCCAGGCTATACAGGATGCCAAAACCAATCAAACTAAAACAACCAGCTATAGCCTGGGCTATACCAGGTGGTGCCATGTCAGAGGGCAATGAGCAAGGATTCTTAGGCTCACGCCCAATGATATGTGGCTATAGCTGAGACCTGGGTTTAGACCTGATAGCAGAAAGGAGGAAAGTTCAGCTAAGATGTTACAAGTAGAAGAGATAGTCTTCAAATTCAAGAAGGGAACTGGAATGTGCAGTAGGATGCATTCACTCCTTGTACCCTCAGTGTTTGAAACACTGGGTTTTATCCCATGGATCAGTTTAATGAATGGCAGTACTTGATGATGGAAAGGATTTTTCCCTGACATAAGGGAGCCATACACTGGAGTAGGTTTCATGTGCCAGAGCTCCTGTTTGTGACAAGGATCAAGAGAGGGATGGTTTGGGCCTCCAACTGCAGCTACCAATTTCCACACACTCAGCTTCTATTAAAGGGCAGCCATTCTTTCCCCCAGGCTTATTGACAAGCTTAGACCCAACCCACTAGGCCTGAGGAGTATTTTTCATGTTTTTGAGCTGGTATATTGTAGGCATAGGTTGGGAGGACCCAGGTTCAAGTCCTGCTAGTGCTTTAAAATAATTTGTTGTCCTTAGAGAAGTAATTGTTCACTCAGCGTAGGGTTACCAATCTGGGTTGGAAAATTCCTGGAGATTTGGGGAGGGTGGAGCTTGAGGAGTGGTGAATGCTCACTGGGAGTGTAATGCCAAAAAGGCCCATCCCCTGAAGCTGCCATTATCTCCAAAGGAACTTATCTGGGTAGTCTGGTGATCAGTTGTAATTCTGGAAGAATTCCTGGTCCCAGCTGAAAATTATTTGGAAGCAAGAATACTTTGTGGATTTAATAATAATTCAATCATTTTTCTCTCTCTGGAATGGAGGAAATCTGAAGATCGGGTTTATTTCAGTAGTTATGCCTCTGAAAAAATTGTATTAAAATGTACAATTAACCGGTCCACATTTTGGCATTGACTCTATGTATTGCATGGAATAAAGAAGAAATTTGTTTCATCACAATATACTAGCTTGGTTATCAGTCTTCTTTGACTTTCTGCTTCGCACCTGGAAATTGGAAGCCCATCTCAGCCATATCATCTTCAATGTGAGAATGAATGTTGGCCCTAATTTAAGGGGTAGTTCTGAGTGAATGATGAGATATTTGCAAAATAGTGAAGATTTTAAATGTACTTTGTTCATTATCATCATCAAATCATCAGGTCATAAAATGCTTGATTCAACGTTGTTGCATCTGGCTGTTCTGGGGTTAGGCGGACTTTAGGGCTGATCATGTCTTCTGTTGTTTTCCACCACCATAACTTTATTAACATTAAAAAAATACCTTTCTTGTAATGAGGTATCATGCACAGTCCTACATTCGCTCTACAAAAGTCTAGAACAAATGAATCTGGAAATTAAGATCTTGGAATTCTGATCCCAGTTGTGTTTTCTTCAAAGTGTCATTGTCTTTGCTTGAATGGTCCTTTTCACAGCATCCATAAACCTGTGCTCATTTGACTACTATGCATATACAATCAGGAGACCTGCATGACCTGCAAAGGGGGAATTGTGTAGGCATACCCTGTTGCTCATGCCACCCACTTCCTGGCCTACCTACTCACCTGCAGCACCACAGCTCCACCTGCCTGTCTCATGCTGTAGGTGCAGTTCCCAGTCCCCCCTCCTCCATCCACTGTTCACTTGCAGTGCCTCCTCTTCTACCTGAGTAGCTCATGTGGAGATTGTGTAGCAGCTGCCTCTCTTCCTCCAGTACTATCACCTTCCTAGCTTACACAGTGGTAGGACTCTCAATCCTCCACCTACATGGCTCATTCAGTGACCCCCATCCCTCTCACTCCCTGAAGATGGCAGCTGAGATATCTCAGCATAGCATTATGCCCTCTGATTCCTCTCCCCCATACACATTTTATGTGTTTTTAAAGAATTATTTTCTGCAAACCTTGTGGCTGACCCAGATTTACACACACACACACACATTCTTACCCCAGTGTGTGCATTTCACAAACCTCATGCCAAAATCCCAGTTCCAAATCAGATATGTGATGGGCTGCTGTTGTTCCTATTCAGCAGGGTAGATCATATTTTACTTATCCCTCTCCAATAAGTGTCCCTTTTGTCTCCTGAGAGAGGTTTTGCATGTCCTGAACACATTCACATTGGGCTCATTTTAGGTTCTGCCTTCTCCATCCCTGTCATAGAGTCATTGTTGATTCTCAGGAATCCCAGCCTGGGTCCTGAATTTCCTGTCTTTCATAATTCTTTCTCAGATGTTTCATAATAGTTAATATCCCTCATTTTAAAGCTTTAGTATACAGCACACAGATATTTCACTTTTATGAATCCTTGGGGAGGCCTCATTTACCGGGAACCTGGCAAGATGACCTTGGAGGGCAATTTAATTCTTCCTTCCCGGTACCTACCGAAAGTCATAAAAAGCCACTGATGGTTCTTGCCAGAGCTTAGAAGTAGCTTATTAAGAATGAAAGGGGCATATATTTATCTCTACAATTGCAGTTTTTGCTGACACTGATTTGGGAATTATACAGAGCATCAAACAGGCAGGGTGGAGTAGCTTTGGTACAACTGAAAGCTCCTTCCTTTCTTAACATGGGCTGTTCAGGATTTCCAGTAGTTGTTCCTGGTAAAAACAGTGTCTTGAGACACAAAATGATACATCACCAGCTCTGAAATTTAACTTCTAGACAGAGAGCAAGACCCTGGAGAGTGACAACTCCAGGAAGTCACACACATATACAAAAAATTAGTGACAGCCTGACTCTCACAAGGTATGTGGACCATATACCTGCTCAAAGGATCCTTGGTCCTCCCTCCCCCCCTCACAAACACACTTTCATCCAAATCATTGATAAAAATGTTGAAAAGTACCGGACCCAGTACTCAGCCCTGTGGTACCCTACTGTTCACCTCCCTCCAATCTGATGAAACACCATTGACAAGTACTATTTGAGTGTGGTTTACTAACCAGTTCCCTATCCACTTAAACTTCCAAAAAACCAGTTTGCAGTCCTCCAGCGTACTTCTCAGAACATCACGGGTAACCTTTTCAAAAGTCTTACTGAAATTCAGGTAAACAGTGTCAACTGAGATTCCATGATTTAGTAAGCCCATCACTTGGTCAAAGAAGGAAAGCAGATTGGTCTGGCAGGACCTGTTGGAGAAAAATCCATGTTGTTGTTGTTACATTAAAATCTGGAATAATCTTGAGCATGCAATAGCTCTTGTTTAAGGAGGCACCCTTCACTTGCTACTTTCTCTTCTGGTATTCTTGTCCACAGGATTACTTTCATCATGTATTTGAGTTTATTAACATTCGTCTTGTGAAAGTCTAACATATATGTCTGACTACGGACTTCTCTTGCCCCTTCAAAAGGATTTCTAGGAGGATGTGGTCACTCCCCCCCAGGGCCCCCACCAGCTTTTGCCTGTTGGTTAGTATTGAGTATGGCTGAGCCTCTCGTAGTTCTGCCTTCATGTGGTAAATGAAATTGTCGGCCAGGCAAGTCAGAAAATTGCATGACTCTGGAAGCTTAACAGAGTTTGCTTCCCAGCACACACCAGGGAAATTGAAGTCACCCATAATTACTTGGGACTGATGCTCAGATATTCTATCAAACTGCTTAAGGATCAGCATCTTCACCCTGGTCAAACAGTCTGTAGAAGATGCCAACCGTGATACACTTTGTTTTTCTCTCCTGTATCTTCACACAGATACTTTCCACTGGAGTGTCACTCTCCTCCTCTAGTATTTCTTGACAGGCAAACCTTCTACTCACATATAGTCTACCTCCTCTTCAACCTTTTCTGTGTTTTGTTTTAACAGTTTTGTGTCCTGTAGAACCTTTAAGACCAACAAAGTTTTATTCAAGGTATATGAGCTTTTGTGTGCAGGTACATGTCTTCAAATACAATGTTTGTTTGAACAACTTTTATTCATCTGTTACTGCATCCACATCATGGAAATCATTCCACCAAGTCTTTGGAATGCCTGCGAAATCATACCTCTCTGTCTACACGTGAAGCTCAAGCTCTTCCTTCTTATTGCCCATGCTTTGGACATACGTATATAGGCACGTGAAGCCTTTTACCTCTGTTCCATTCGACCCAGCCTTCTTGTTGTTGCCATTGTCTTTATTAATCCCACATACGCAACTAAGCTGGGAGTCTCTTTCTCTTTCTACCTTGTGGGTTTAGTTTCCAGTATCCACAGCATCTTGACAGCTGACTTATTCTCTCCCCACCTCTGTTCCCCAGGGCCTTGGTAGCCTAGAGAGAGGATGCCTCATTAAACTTGGTGAGAGGGACGGACACATACAATTTGTGTATGCATGCAAGGAAAGGAAATGGGGGGAGTGGCAGGGAAACATATGGAAATGTCTAATGAATATTCCCACTGAAGCTGGGCTTTGAACAGCAGATAATTATAATTAAGGCTCTCTCTTCTTTTCTTGGCAAGTTAACCATTTCTAAAATTGGCTCCTTTGAGATTGATGTCTTATGCAGAGAGATCTTGTGGAGATTCCAGACATCCAGGAATGCTGCAGAACTGGGAAATGCCTTAAAGGGCATTCTGATCTGGGATTTTGAAATTTGAGAAATGTGATGGGTCTTGAACTGGGGTCTCTGGATCCAGAAGAAACCTCAGGAGGCTTCTTGGCAAGAAAAAATATCTTATTTTTCTTTCCTTTCCCTAAAATGCAACACACTCAGGTACTATAGATTATTTATTTAATTCTCCAAAAACATACAGGCCAAAGCCTATACTTTTTAAAGTATTACTTTCCACACCATTGTATAAAAGGCAACAAGTCTGACATTTTAAAAGTGTCTCTGTGAAGAGGAGAGAGAAAGAGAAAAAGAATTTTGGACTGTCCGTTAATTTTGAAGAGTTTTGCTTTATTGGATTACTTTGCTTCAGAGTGCACATGTGTTGCTGGTTACAACACCATTGCATTTTGGGTTTTGCTTATTTTTAATGTATGCAATATGAACATATACCTCAGAAGAGCCGTGGATTCCGACAACATGAGAGTTCTGTTCCCATCAATATTTTCTAGTAATACAGAATCCTACAAATCTGTAGGAAAAGCCAGTAGAGGATGATTTCAAATGAATAAATGTGTGTGTCATTGTGATTGCTGGCCTCCGTTCCATGGTTCTTGGGTTCCACCTCTGCTTCTGGGCAAAACGTGGGATTGCACCTATTAAGCAGCTGTCATAGGACAAAAGGGGCCAATGAGAATCCATCCTCTAAGGCTTGTTCTGACCTGGTGTCTTTGTCTGGCCAACCTTAATTAAGTTGGGTTGTCCATAGCTGCTTGCAAGCCCACCCATCCATCTGCTCTGGTTCTTGACCTTCAGTTGGCTTATGTGAGGACAACCACCTTCCCACAGCTGTGCTTCCAGATTGCCAACTCTGACATTATTGCAACAGAAAATGTGGTACCCATGTTAATTCTGCTGGTCTGTCTGGATCAGGGATAGTCAAACTGCGGCCCTCCAGATGTCCATGGACTACAATTCCCATGAGCCCCTGCCAGCGAATGCTGGCAGGGGCTCATGGGAATTGTAGTCCATGGACATCTGGAGGGCCGCAGTTTGACTACCCCTGATCTGGATGATCAGTCACCATGGATATTGGCATGTTTTGAACTGTGGCTGACCTGTGCTGTCTTTAAGAAATGGGGGTTACCAGGTGCAGGTTCTCCCTACTCCACACCAATATCACCGTTCAGTTGGAATTACTTGCCCATCTAGCAAACCTTGTGACCTTGAGTTACCACATACTTGGCGGAACCCTTAGGTGTACAACCAAACTTCTAAAACAGGAATCTGTGCTTTACCTACCGCATGACGTGCATATCAGCATGTGACATGGCTTTAGATCATGTGTCCCACCACTCCACAGAGCAGAGTTTGAAGCTTTCCTCCCACCTAAGTGACTTTTTCAAAGAACTAATTGCGTTGGACAAAGTCTTTGGACGCTGGGGAGCCAAATGGGACAAGAGAGGCCCCTGAGTGGAACTGTTGGTTTATCAAGGTTGAAATGGTCAACTCCAACTTGCAGTTGCTCTCCTGAGTCTCAGGTTGGAAGTCTTTCATGCATTTTACTCCCTCATCCTTTTGACTGGATTCGGTGCATGCATGCCAAGCAGATGTTCTGACGTTGAGCTATTTTCTCTCCCCAGTGTAACATTCAACAATTGAGGATCAGCTCTGTGTGTGTGTTTTCCTTTCCTTAGCGATCCGCTTTAAAAGATTGATATGGGCAATCCAAGAGCCTCTTGTGGCACAGGGTGGTAAGGCAGCCGACATGCTGTCTGAAGCTCTGACCATGAGGCTGGGAGTTCGATCCCAGCAGCCGGCTCAAGGTTGACTCGGCCTTCCATCCTTCCGAGGTCAGTAAAATGCATACCCAGCTTGCTGGGGGGTAAACGGTAATGACTGGGGAAGGGAATGGCAAACCACCCTGTATTGAGTCTGCCATGAAAACGCTAGAGGGCGTCACCCCGAGGTGACATGACTCGATGCTTGCACCTTTACCTTTTATGGGTGATCCAAGGCACACTTTATTTTTAAGGCATCCTGTATTTTGAAAGCCTGTCAGAGCCCAGGAATGGATAGAACACATCCCCTTCCTCCCAAGCCAGCAAAGCATTGATACATTTGGAAAGGAAGTCCGAAACAGGCAGTTCTCAAAATGCTTTTAGAAGCAGGATGATCAGTGTAAGGGATGATGGAGTTAGAGATCATGACAATAGCACCATGTGGGAATATGCCAGAATGAAAGAGAGAAGTTCTTTTTCCTGCTAACGGAAGGTTGAACATGAAGCCAGTTTTATAGCTGTCAGGATGATAGTTTGACATCCAAGTAAGCTGCCGAGGGGCCAGTCTAAATCATGATCAGAGGTGATGCTGTGATGCTTAAATTTGGGAAGAATACCTCCCCCCTTCTGCTTTCTGTGTGTGTGTGTGTGTGTGTTACTATCATCATCCTCTGTTTTTGCATTAAGGACTGATCTCTGGGCCCTCGTAGCAAAATGCCACTTGTCCCAAAGAAAGGCACCCCCCAAAAGGGGTTGTGCTAAGTTGCTGTCCTTGAGAGAACTGATTCATCCTTTGGATCAATTACAATTTTTGCCTGAAGGCACACACTGCTAGGCTCAGTTCTTCTGGAACCTTCTGCAGCTCCATTTGTTCAATGCCGACCCCCTTGAGAGCCAATTTGGTTTAGTGGCTAAGAGCGGTGGCTTCTTATCTGGAGATCCGGGTTTGATTCTCCATCACTCCACATGTAGCCAGCTGGGTGACCTTGGGTCAGGCACAGTTCTCTCAGAGCTCTCTCAGCCCCAGCTACTTCACTGGGTGTCTCTTGTGCGGAGAGGAAGGGAAGGCAATTGTAAGCCGCTTTCAGGTTCCTTTGAGTAGTAAAAATGGGGTATAAAACCCAGGACCTCTTCTTCTTCCAATGACCTGTTGAACTTCCTGTCACCTACTTTATTGCCAGGCTTCATGGGAGGGATTAGATATCATATTTAGTAAACAACCCCCCCCCCCCCGGGAAATGTGCTGGCCTCCTCCCTGCCTTTGTATTCTCCTCCTGAGGAAAGGCAAGCAGTAGACGAACATCTTAAATGTACAATTCAAAGGCAAAAAGGCAAGGCTTTTTTTGAAATGAAAACATTTGTATTCTGAACTCTTTTGCCAAGTTTAAATGTAGGACGTATCATTCTTGCTCTAGCACAGTTAACAGCCCTCCCACCCCCCCCCCCCACCCCACCCCACCCCAGAAAATATGAAATGACTGGATGGATTTGAATTGAGCCTACTTTTAACTTTAGTTTTAAAATTCATCAACATGACTTAAGGTGTAGTTGTTACTCTCTCCTTCCCCCTAGAAAATGTAAAACTGCACGATGAAAAGAATTACATCCAGAATATCAGGCTTCACATTCAGCTTTGTCTAAGATCTAGTACCAAGCCTTGGAGGAGGGGATGTTTTCATTGCTTGGAAAAGCAGAAAATGGAATCACGTAAGAGGCAGGAGAGGGACATGGGGAGGTTGTCCCTCATTCATGTTATGCAGAGGACCCAAATCCAAGATTTAAACATGTTTTTTTCTGTCCAGAGCTCCCAGTGTTTCTATTTATATTATGAATTGAAGCAGAGTCCGTGAGGCTTCCTAGATGACATAGACTCAGAATCTTTCTCTCTATCCCGCCTCACAAGGATGGAATGGGGAACTATGTGTACTGCTCTGAAGTACTCAGAAGAATGGGGTAAATTTGTACTTGAAAGACACATAATTTCATTCATTTATTTCATCTGTCTATCAATCTTATTTATTTATTTGACAAAATGTATACCCGGCCTCCTTGGGGCAACCAAGGCAGTTCAATTAAGAAATATCTCCCTTAGCTTTGGCAGATTTGTTGCATCTTGTGCCTTGTGATCTTCCATTGGACATGTTTCCAACCACTTAATGTGTCCTGTATAGAAATTGATCTTTCTCTGCTCTGGTGCTGATGACGTACTCAGTGGGAAATGTCACAGAATCATTTTAGGCATTAAAAGATATCCCTCCGCAAGAGATCATTCATAAAATACAAATGCACAGAGTGAACCCCTCCCAATTCTTATCCTTTGCTTCTGAATAGCTGCCCTGTTTAAATAATTTTACTTCAAGAAGTGTCATTAACACATGACGTTCACAGCTGCAGGTGACTGAAATCATAGACAGCTCCAAGAGGGATTTGGACAAACTTTTAAGAGGTCCATCAGGGGTTATTACTAAGTACTCTGTTTGGAACAGTGATGGTCTGAATTCTTGATGCTTAAGGAGGCAACAGTGAGGGGGCTTCTGGAGTCCTGCCCCTGCTGGTGGACCTCCTAATGACCACTGTGATGACCACTAGCTATGAGCACAAACCAGGAAAATGTGGATTCGTTCAGATCTGTCCATGGTTTGTAGCATTCCTGATTTGTGTACCAGGGACATTTTGGAGCTAAATGAACTGGTTTGGTTTGTGAGGTTCATGACATGGTAGAATGCCCCCCCAGCATATTGCTTTAAAGCTTTTGTTTGAGCTGAGGTGGTCTGGACTGGACAGACCATTGGCCTGATCCATGGCTTCTCTTGCGTTCTTAAGGTGATGAGAGCTGAGATTTTGCTGCCTCATCCAATCCATGCTGTATTCACTTTCCTTTATCACTAAGGAACGTAAGAAACAGCCTAATTCTGGATGACAGACATGCAGTCTCAGTGTGCAATCAGTTATAAGTGGCTCACTAAGTTCTCTGGCAAAGGTCTTTCTTATGGCCAAAATAGATGTGACATCTTTTGAAGAGTTAGATTTGGAAATCTGGACCTGACTCACTTCCCGCCCTACCGCCTGCGGGGAATGTTGCTTTAAAGATTGACAGGAGCCGGATTTGTGTCAGAGCTGCCTTCCCCTCTGCACCATTTTCCTAAGCCTAAATGGACAGGGGACCCTCCCCACACAGCAGTTTTGATCCTTATTGGATTGTCAGTGATTTTTAAAGTGACATTTCTTGCTGGGACAGTGAGTTGGGTCTGGAGATCTATGGGGTAGGGGTGTTCTTCTCAGTTGTAATTCTGGGAGAACTCCAAGCCCCTGTTTGAGATTGGCAGTCAGAGCTGTTAGCCCTCTTGGGTCATATTGGGGATTCAAGAGAGGTCTCCTGTTCATTCGAGGGCTCTACAAAATACAGTAGATAGAACCAACATTAGTAAGTTTAAATTAACTTTACCCCATTGTGTGTGTGTGTTTGAGCGTGTTTGATGGTCCAGTAACTCTTTGAGGTGGTGTGCCATGCTGAAAAATGAGTTGAAGTAACGAAAGTGGTTTGCTTTCTTTCATTTTATTTTTTTTAAGTAAAAGCAAATTAAGGATGTCAATGTAAATCTTTTGCAATAAGAAAAACAAGATTGGATTTCTTTTTTAAAAAAGCTTGCAAATGTAATGTGAGAGCAGACAGTAATTAAAGCTGACAGCCCAGGCTGAGACTTGTCATTCTGCACGAATCTTTGCGTCTTTCATGGAAATTCAACCCAAAAAAGTGGTCATACTAATGATCGGTGTGATCCGGGGTCACCTCCAGCTGGGGCCTTTGCTACTGATGTCTTCTGAGGCTTCTTCGAAGAACCAGACACAGCTGTCTCAGATACTTTATCCCTCTTCCTCTGCTGCCATAGATTGCCACTCATGGACTTCCATTGGTAGAACCTGTTTGATTTTTCTTGGGAAACTCACTCACAGTCCTGCTGCAGAGGTTGTTATCTTGGAGGAAACTTCTACACTAGTTTCATTCCTAGCTTGTGCAGAGGATGTAGTTGACTCTGTACTTGCTTCCCATATTTGACCAGGTTCACCTTCATTGTTACCATCTTCAGAAAATATCTGTACAAGCCTTTTCTCTGATAGAGGAGTGGGAAGATAAGCCGCTTTGAGCCTCCTTCGAGTAGGGAAAAGCGGCATATAAAAACTTCTTCTTCGTCATCTTCTTCTTCGTCCCCCCAAACCAAGAATTCACTTCCCTGGCATGTGAGTAAGCCACACTACCCATAGACCATGGTGACTTATTTATAGACATTACTATTCTGTGATCCTTTGAACTTCGTTGATAGGTTATGGCAGGGGTAGTCAAACTGTGGCCCTCCAGATGTCCATGGACTACAATTCCCAGGAGCCTGGGAATTGTAGTCCATGGACATCTGGAGGGCCGCAGTTTGACTACCCCTGGGTTATGGGATGGCACATGTTGTCTTAGATTACCTGATTTTTTAAAGGATATGCATGTTCAACAATTCTTCTCTAAATGTGTATTACTGAATGAGCCAGCTTGGTGTAGTGGTTAAGAGCTGCAGCCTCTAATCTGGAGAACTGGGTTTGAATTCCCACTCCTCCTCCCGCTGGGTGAGCTTGATAATGCCAATCTCGCAGAGCAGTAATGTCAGGCCTGTCTCAGCCCCACTTGCCTCGCAGGGGGTCTGTTGTAGGGAGAGGAAGGGAGGGAGATTGTAAGCTGCTTTGAGTGAAAAACAGGGTCTAAAAACCAACTCTTCTTCCTCTTCTATTATTGTACATTTTTGGTCATGTTGTTGGCAACTTTAAGAGCCATTTATGCCCGAAGATGGCATATGAAAGTTGCTTTTTGCCTATGACTACTGAGGCCTTTGAATAGAGGGAACTGCAACCTGGGGGGTGCTGTTTTTATCCTGCCCAGCCCACCCATCAGCTGTCTACCTGTAAAAGGAACAAACTTGAACGGTGGTGCCCTTTGGTTAATTAAAGCTTAGGCTTATATTTGTATTGGTTAACAAAAGAGCCCCAGTCCACCCAGCTCCAAGCCTGGCTTTGGCAGCAGTGGACACTTGGGTTTGCTCCACGTGTAGCAGCCATGCTGGCTTGGCTTGGAGTGGCTCCCAGAAACCACTGCCACGGTGGTCAGGCTCCAAGGTGAGTGGTGGGGCCTGTAGCCATGCTGGACTCATTGATGAGGGGGGCAGAGATGATATTGCACACCATGCAAGTCTCATGGGTCCCTCACTACCTTGGCAAGGAGGGAATTGAGTGGAGGCTGCATGAATCCTCAAGCTGGCAATGAAGACTTCCAACTTTGGGTGGGAAGGCCTAGTATTCCTCACTTCCCCCAGGTGAGCTAGTGAGCCCATGTGCCAGGTGAACCAGCAATCAAGGGAATGGGAGGGGAGCTTGACTCATTCCTCTCCCGTCACCCAGGCAGCAATCAGGTAGTCAGGTGGGGAGGCACAGTAGCCCTCCCTCTCACCCCACCCCAAGGCAGCAATGAGAGACCTGGGTGGGTTGGATCTAAGGCAGCCCGACCGCAACAGGGAGGGAGGGATTTTCCCATGTGAGCATCACAGATCCCTACTTGTATGTTTGACAATTCTGGCATTAGCCACCTTGGGATTTCTGTTGCTTAGGAAGGTGGGGTACAAATCAGTTAATAAATAAAAACAACTAAACAGAGATGTAATTAAAATATACCACGGCGAGTTTTAAAAAATTGTGTTGAGGGAGTAATCATAGTTTTAAAAAACAAAATTCCTCAGGCGCTGTTTTGGTGCATGCTGTGAATGCCCTTATAATGCTGGAAGCGCTAATAAATTATTTATTCCAACAACCCTCGAGACACGCAAAGATGCGTAATAATTAAGGGACAACAGATCAGCTTGAGTCCCACATCCCTGCATAGATCACTGGGTATGAGAACGGTCTTGGAACCCTGCCTAGATTTCCATAGGCACAAAGAGCGCCTGAATAGCTCATCAGAGCCTGGGAGCTGAGCAGGGTTGGCTGCTGACAGTACTTGGATGGCACATTTGTCCTCTTCAATGGGGGCGGGGGGGGGGGTGACCTTTACCAATTCCTTCCTTTCTTCAGCAGCCCCAAACACACCCGGAAATTCTTTTCAGAGTGCAGGGCCCCCAGGAATAGCTTAATGGGGAGTCAGAGTTATCTCCTGGATGGGGAAATATCAGCAACCCCTCCCCCTTCCTGTGCCCACAGAAATTTAGGTGCCATCCAAGCCACTGTCCTGTCAGGAAGGCTGATTTGCTCATGGATAGTTTAGTCTGCTGCTTGAAATGTCAGACCTCCTGAATGCATTTTCTAGTGGCTTGGTATTCACCTTGGGAGTACTCCCCTTCAAGTTCCTGTCCTTCTGTTTCAAATGCCCATTGCTTCTGCCTTGGGGAAACAGTTATTCTAAGCAAGTTAAATGGGTGAATGCCAATGACTGTTTACTTAACTTGAAGGGGAGTGTAGGCAATCACTCATCTACCTCGGTAGGATGGTTCAGGGGCTGGAATCAGTGCCTCATCAGTGCCTCATATTCAAGGTAAGGGAGTTGGGTATGTGTAGCTTGGAAAGGGGAGGGTGAGGTGGTATGTTAAAGGTAAAGGTATCCCCTGTGCAAGCACCGAGTCATGTCTGACCCTTGGGGTGACGCCCTCTAGTGTTTTCATGGCAGACTCAATACGGGGTGGTTTGCCAGTGCCTTCCCCACTCATTACCGTTTACCCCCCAGCAAGCTGGGTACTCATTTTACCGACCTCGGAAGGATGGAAGGCTGAGTCAACCTTGAGCCGGCTGCTGGGATTGAACTCCCAGCCTCATGGGCAAAGCTTTCAGACAGCTGCCTTACCACTCTGCGCCACAAGAGGCTGTAAGGTGGTATGTTAGCTGTGTTTAACTATATGAAAGGTAGATGTGTTGAAGAGAGAGCTAGTTTGGTTACTTCAGCTTTAGAGACAAGGACTAGAAGCAATGGGTCCAGATTATGAGACAGGAGGTTCCACAAATATTAGAAATCATTTTTTAATGGGGAGGTCTGTTCATAGATGGGATATGCTGCCTCAGAGGGTGGTGGAGTCTCCTTCATTGGAATTTTTTAGGAGGAGATTAGATGAGCATTTGTCAAGAGTGTGTGATTTTTAAGTCCTTGAGAAAGTGTGTGTGTGTGGGGGGGGGTAAGGCTGGACTGGATGGCCCTTGGTGGTCTCTTCCAGCTCTGTGTGATTCGGGTTCCCTTTTCCCCACTGTTCCACCCCTAATTAAAATCTGGAGAAACGATGGGGTACTTAGCAAGATGACATTAGTAAATAGGTATCTCCTTTAGACATTGCCGAGTGGCTTGCAAATCTGAAGGAGTCAGTGTGACTTAGTGGTTACAGTGCTGAACTACCATCGAAGAGAACCAGGTTCGAATCACCACTCATCCATAGAAACTTACTGGGTAGCCTTAGAACGGTCATACATCCTCAGTCTAACCTGCCTCACAGGGTTGCTGTGAATGTAAAAGGGAGGAGAGGAGAAGGATGTTGTAAGCTGCTTTGAGTCCTCATTGGGGATTGTAAATTACTTTAACAAGTGAATAATCTAAATGCAATACTGATGGGGGGGTGTTGGGGGAGGGTCTCCCAGGACCCAATGTGGAGAGCCTTGATCCTGAGTAAAGCATAAAATATAAATGAGGCCTGAAACACCTTGTCAATAAGGTGGATTGTTTATTCAGGAGTGGCCAAACTGTGGCTCCCCCAGATGTTCATGGACTACAATGCTAGCAGGGGCTCATGGGAACTGTAGTGCATGGACATGGAGGGTTACAGTTTGAATCCCTGAGACAGTGGTGGGCAAATCCTTAACGCAGGGGTAGTCAAACTGCGGCCCTCCAGATGTCCATGGACTACAATTCCCAGAAGCCCCTGCCAGCATTCGCTGGCAGGGGGCTCCTGGGAATTGTAGTCCATGGACATCTGGAGGGCCACAGTTTGACTACCCCTGCCTTAACGTCTCTAGCCGGCTGGTCACTGGAACTTTGGGGTCTGTCAGTGATGAGTAGATTCAGTGAAGCATTTCTGCTCCTTTCTCCTGTGGTTTTTAATCTGGGAAACATCTTGACCTATCCCCCCTCCCCCCGCACACCTTGCAGGAGTCCAGCCCTGGTGGGAATGTTCTTATCCTGCTGGCAAAATAAGATCGGTGGGGGGGGGAAGGGAGGGTTTCCTCACGGTATGCTTTATTAAAGAGGATGGCCTCAAATAATGCATTTTCAAATTAAGAGCCCTCTTTTCACCTCTCAAGATAATTAGACTGGAAGTCTGGAGGAAAAGGTTAAGGGGCCAAAAAATGAATTTAATACAATAATATGTAATAAGGTGGTGGCTGCTAAATGGTCTCCCTTTTGCCTACCCAAAGCATGAGGAAGAAACACCCTGTAGGGCAGGGGTAGTCAACCTGTGGTCCTCCAGATGTTCATGGACTACAATTCCCATGAGCCCATGCCAGCATTTTATTTCATGGTGCAATTTTTGTATTTATAAGCTTTGCATCTTCTGGGTGAGATAAGGATGTCAGATTTTACTCGAGAATTAATCATGTTTCATAAACATTACATAGGAAGACCAAGGATACACTAGGTTCAGTTTGCTTTCAACAGTTTTAAAAGGCAAGAATCAGGGGTTTTAAAACTCTTCACATTGCCTCTGAAGGCCATATGCCCTGACCTGTTCCTGTAATATAGGCTTCCCCCTCCCCAGAAAATAAGGGACAGACAGTGACTTCCACCCAAGCCTTAAGACTCTACTAGAGAGGTGTACTATAGAGCCTCTTGTGGCGCAGAGTGGTAAGGCAGCGGCATGCAGTCTGAAGCTCTGCCCATCAGGCTGGGAGTTCGATCCCAGCAGCCGGCTCAAGGTTGACTCAGCCTTCCATCCTTCCGAGGTCGGTAAAATGAGTACCCAGCTTGCTGGGGGGTAAACGGTAATGACTGGGGAAGGCACTGGCAAACCACCCCGTACTGAGTCTGCCATGAAAACGCTGGAGAGCGTCACCTCAAGGGTCAGACATGACTCAGTGCTTGCACAGGGGATACCTTTACCTTACCTTTTTAGAGAGGTGTCCTTCATTAAAAGGAAGGGAGTTCTATTCACATGCTAAATGGATAAGAGACGTATTGTAAGCCAGGGCATGGCATTAATATTCAAGGTAAATGTCAGACGAATATACAAAAAGAAAGCTTGTTTGGATAATCCCATGATCACCACCTTGACCGAGGGTCATTCTCTAGAATTGGGAGGTGCCAAACTAAAGCAGAATGAGCCATGGTTGGAGGGCGAGCAGAGAGGGAATTCCCCAGTCACAATTTGCTCACCTTGCCCAGGTGTGCTGCTTCTTTGAGCTCCCTTGCAGTCCGTATTTCAGGGCCAGCTCTTTGAGGAGTCACTTATAGCAACTCCATAAGGTTTTAAAGGGAAAAGATGAAAAGAGACAGTTAACATTGCCTTCCTCTGCATAGCAACCTGAGCTTTTTGGGTGGTCACCCATCCAAATACTAAACAGGACTGACCCTGCTTAGTTTCTAAGATGTGACAAGGTTAGGCTAGCCAGGGCTGTCTTGATCACTAGAACCTGAGCAGGAAAATGTATTAAAGTTCTCTCTCCTCCTCCTCCTGCTCCCAAGTTGCTTTTCTGGTTATGCAATTCTTCACTCCTTATTTTGGATTAGGTATGTGTGTATGTAAGGAGTTTCTGGCTGCATTTGGAAGCATGAATCATCTGGCTACATATTCCACTTCCTGCAGATAGCGACATGCTAATTGGAAAGTCACAAGGGTTTGGATGACTTACTGGCTATTAAGATTAAAATAAAAATCAATAATCATTACTCACTTGTGGAGGTTCAATATTCATTCTATATTAAGCCTCGTGTTTGGGGCGAGGGGATGTGAAGGGCAGGGAGGGAAGGGGGGAGTGTTTGGAAGACAGGAACTGCAACAGAAAACAGCCTACAAGTTTGAAACATAAATCCTTGAAGGGCTCAATCTATTAGCTTCAGGAATGGCTTAGACCAACCCTTTTCAACCTTTTGACCCTGGAGGAACCTGTGAAATATTTTTGAGACTTTGTGGAACCCCAGAAGTGGTGATCTGCCCCTTCATAGAAGTGGGTGTGGAAGTAAGATATGGGAACCAGCCAATCAATCATTTACCATTTCCGTTGTAGGGAAAGAGACTAGTCCTTGAACTCCCCAGGGGATGTAGGCTCCAGTGATGTCTAGTGATGTCAGCAGCTATCTGAACTTCTGGGAAAGGTCGCAGAACCTCTGGGGAGTTATTGCGTAACCCCAGAATTCCTGGAACCCATATTGGGAATCCCTGCTTTAGACAATTAGTTTGGGATTTATCTTCCAGTGTGGGGGTTACACGTGTAGCCTTACACACATGTAGTCAGAGGTAAACCCCCTTTGAGGTCACTGAGACTTACCTCCTAGTAAGTATGCTGAGGATTGCAGTGAACGGGTGGTATGCACAATTTTTAAGGATCTATGGTGTCTGAAGGGCAGATGGGTGAGAAACACTGTGATTGTCAGGCGCTGACAAAACTCACAACAAAACTTCTATAGAAAGAAAGTTTTAATTGGAAGTAGCTCAGATCACTGTAACGTTAGAAGTTAAATCTGTTCGATACAAGAACAGCAGGTACTTATCAATACATTTCTCCCGCCCAAAACTTGAGCGTTCCCAGGGGAGGGGCGAACCCCTCACGCAGGTGTCAACCCAGGCTTCTTGCCAAAGGTGTTGAAGTTAGCGCGGCCTTGGTCAGCCCGGCGCCATAGGCTAGCTGATAAGCTGTTTACAGGAATCGCAAGAACCGGGCAACATTGTTTCACAGTAAGGGGGAAATATGCAGTGTGAAAAGGCAAGGATCAAAGCAGGAGGAATCAAAGGAAAACTACAGGCTGGGGTTTTGGTTACATGGGAACGTTGTGGCTACATGGCTACAAGGACAGAGCACGTACACAGCAAAGATGGAGTCCGACAGGTTCACTGAACAATAATCATGGCAGAGAACAGGGATTGATCCTGACAGTGATGGTTATGGAAATGTGATTGAGCTCTTCATACTCTCCCCAGCTGAGATAGAATGCATTGAAAACTTAGATATTAGTATTGGGGGTATTGCCTAGTCTGTCCACAGAGCGATTGTGCCTACCTGCCTACACAATTTATTGTACGTTTCCTGTGTGTAAAACTGCCATATGATAAATAGTTACAGAGATGGAAGTCAGAATTGGAACCTCAAAGACTGGCAGAGTATAGGAAAGATATCCCGATAGAGAGGATCATTGACAACCCAAAGGAAAAACATGTCATCTCTTTGATGTGTTAATACCTCTAAGCTGTTGGACCTCTATTCCACACACATAGGATAATGCACTTTCAATGCATTTTAGGAGTTCCGCACAGGAAAATCCAGCTGCCAAAGCACATTGAAAGTGCATTATCCTATGTGTGCAGAATGGGCCCAGGCGAGGTAATAATTTAACTAATCCAGGGTGGCGGCATGCTACCAGATTCAAAAGAGGTGCAAGAGGCTCCCTTTGGACTCGGCTTCCTAACAGGGCTGCACGCCGTAGAGAGCAGAAGCGTAAGGGAAACAGAAGCCATGAGCCTCAATGACCGTTTATGCACTGGAGGTTTCATGCCAGGCTGCAGGGTAGAGTTTTAGTCATGGAAGGTTGCCCCACCTCTTCCTGCACCTACATGGGGGAGCATTTGGCCCAGTGTGCCTCACCCACCCCCTATCTGTCCTCCTGATAAGGGGGTGGGGCAGTGAAGTTCCCAGTGCATAAACGGTCTATCTGATCGCAGTGACTGTTACATGAGCTGATGTATCTCATTATTTGCTTCACATCAGTAATGGCAATATACCCCTCCCAGGTACCCTAAGCACTCATAGAATCATAGAATAATAGAGTTGGAAGGGACCTCATGGGTCATCTAGTCCAACTCCCTGCACTGTGCAGGACACTCACATCCCAATCACTCATCTACTGTAACCTGCCACCCCCTTGAGCCTTCACAGAATCAGCCTCTCCGTCAGATGGCTATCCAACCTCTGTTTGAAAATTTCCAAAGATGGAGAACCCACCACCTCCCGAGGAAGCCTGTTCCACTGAGAAACCATTCTAACTGTCAGGAACTTCTTCCGGGTGTTTAGATGGAATTTCTTTTGAATTAATTTCATCCCATTGGTTCTGGTCTGTCCCTCTGGGGTGAGAGAGAACAATTCTGCTCCATCCTCTACATGGCAGCCTTGTAAATAATTGAAAATGGTTATCAGATCCCCTCCCAGTCGTCTCCTCTCTAGGCTAAACAGACCACTCCTTCAGTTGTATTTTATTTTCCACTGGCCTCTTTGTGTAGCATCTTTTCTCCCCCACGGGATGTAAAAGCATACCATTTGGGCTCTTAAAAAGGGCACAGGGAGGAAAGGCAACCTTACTCTCCCCTGAACTGCAATCCCAATCTAGATTGAGCTATGGATTTTATAAATATAGAAGATTTAACCCTAAATTTAACCCTAACTTGAGAACACCATCATTTCTAGTTGGGACCTAGGACTGGGCTTCTTCTGGCATGTGTCTTATGCTCACCAAATTTACTTGATGCAGCCAGGAGACAGCAAGGAGGTTCATACTGCAATAACATCTTATCTATTTACTTTGTAGGAGCAGAAAGAAGACCTATAATGCCAGGAGATCTTTGTTTCTTGTAACTTAGTCCCCTCTGGAAACATTCACAGTCCTACCCCATTATAGAATTATAAACACACAGTAAAATAAGGCAGGAAAACTACACATACCTAAACAGGCGCTTGAGCCAAGCAGCTGCTTCCATTTAATTTGTCCAGATGTGTAATTACAGTTTTCCTTATCATTAAAGCTTCATTGCAATTCTTGAACCCTTTCATAGAATCATAGAGTTGGAAGGGATTGCTTGGGTCATCTAGTCTAATCCCCTGCACTATGCAGGACACTCACAACCCTATTGCTCATCTACTGTAACCTGCCACCTCCTTGAAACTTTACAGAATCAGCCTTTCCGTCAGCTCCGTCATCTTTGGTGGTGGGTGGAAAGGCCTTAGCAGTCATCTTACCAGTAGAACCATAAAACTCATATCTTGAAGTGATATGCTTGCTGTGGCAGCTGCCTGGGCAAATCTGATCCTTGCCTCTCTCCAGTTGATGGTCCAGATGTGGATGGACACATGGGCTTTGATACCAAATTTCTTCTTTTGTTTACAGTCAGAAGTAAGCCAAACACATTAATTCTCTTTGGGTTGTGTGTGTCCCAAATGATGATTGGGTTGTGTGTATCCCAAAGCCGTGGAAGGCAGCTGTTCTGTCCAGGAGAAATGGGGCAGGACTTCTGTGTGACCTAGCACCCAGCCTCTCTGAGGGATGTAAAACAGTTGTTTCGATTTTGTAAAGCAACTGAGAGCCTTGCTTGGCCTGCCCTGACTTAGATAAATGTGGTCAGGGATTTTGTTCACAGCTGGCTGGTTAGGAATTACACTGGCACTTTGAAACAGTGCAAGTTAGTTTTGACCACTTTTTTGTTGTTTGCCATGGACTGCTGTACTCTGTCAAATATAATTTGTATGATGATATCATATTGCTTCTATAGTTCCCCCCCCCAAGTCCTTTGTAATGTTAACATTACTTTGCTAAGACTACAAATATTTTGATACTGAATGATACATTTTGTACGGCCTCAAGAGCCCTGTTTTGTTTGTAAATAGATGTTTTCTTTTCTTTCCACATATAACCTTTTAACATGCCTTTTAGTAATGGGAAACAAATCTTGTGCTTTTTTGTGTTTATTTTTAATGTTTATATACCGTAGATCCTCCTGAGGGAGTTCAGTTCTATGGGACTCTGAACAAGATGCCCCTAGCTGTCCCCCATTGTTTCCCATGGGAGGGAGGGAAAGGTGCAGAAAAATGTAGATCTTGAGAATCTCAACCATAAAAATACTAAAAAAAAAAACCACCAACAACAACTGAGACTTCAGGGGAGGGTGGTAAAAAGGTAAAGGTATCCCCTGTGCAAGCACTGAGTCATGTCTGACCCTTGGGGTGACACCCTCTATTGTTTTCATGGCAGACTCAAAACGGGGTGATTTGCCAGCTGCGCAGTGCCACACCAAAGGGGAGCCCCAGCCACGGCAGCTGCTGGAGAGCACCAAAGGTGAGCCGGTGGCAGAGTGGCAAGGCAGCCCCCGAGGCAGCAGCTGGGGAGGAGGACAAGTAGAAGCCGCGGCCCAGTACCGACTGATCTATGGTTGGGGCCCACTGATATAGAGGATGGAGCAGAGTTTTTCTCTCTTGTCCCGGAGGGACAGACCAGAAACAATGGGATGAAATTAATGTAAAAAGAATTCCATCTAAATATCTGGAAGAAGTTCCTGATAGAGCGATCTCTCAGTGGAACAGGCTTCCTTGGGAGATGGTGGGTTCTCCATCTTTGGAAATTTTTAAACAGAGGCTGGATAGCCATCTGATGGAGAGGCTGATTCTGTGAAAGCATAAGAGAGTGGCCGGTTACAGTGGTTGAGTGATAGGGATGTGAGTGTCCTGCATAGTGCAGGGGGTTGGACTAGATGACCCATGATTTCCCTTCAGCTCTATTATTCTATGATTCTAACTTGATCTAATTATATGTCAGAAAGCACTCTTTGAGAAATGTACTAATTGCCAAGTGAAAATTACCCTGCGTCTGTTCTGGGTGAGGAGCACAATGTCCCCACTGGTAAGTGCTGCTGATGCTTTGCCCCTAAACCTAGAGGGAATAGAATGTCGGAGTTGAAGGCAGCATTGTGGGAGAAAGTCCTCAAGATTCATACACTTCTAAGGCATCTCCAAATATATCATCCATTGCCACCTCTTCACAGTCAATGGTGCTCAGATGATGAGGCAGGAGACCAATCATCGGCTTCCCCTACAGAAGATCCCTGGATGATTGTAGAACAAATGATTTGTATGGCTCAGTCACTGGAGACTGAATTTGTGGCTTCAGAACACAAACAAAAGATAAAAGCTGCTTGTATTTGGATTCTCCTGGCATTACAGCATTCCCAGTACTGGAGAATTTAGAGCAGCCTCTCTCAACGTTTTTACTGTTGAAAAACCCCTGAAACATTCTTTAGGCTTCAAGAAACCACAGAATTGTGCAGAATATGGTTGGGAAGCATAGCTGTGCATCTTCCCGTCCCCTTCCCACCCACTCCAGGCCAATAATTGGCCACTGGGGAGGGCAGGTCAACATGACCATATTGTGGTCACAACACAAAAGCACATAAACATTTAAAATACAATATAAAATCTAATTTGAATTAACGTTTCCAGATGAGCTAACTGTAATAGTGCCCATAAACATTCCTATAATTGGATTAGGAGGCATGCTCTCCCTAAGGAGTATAGTTTGGCAGGTGCAGGTGGAGAGGTCCATAAGATCTCAAGCACCGTGTCAAAAATCCACATCTTTTCAACCTACTTCCAAAAGAGTTGCACTTCCATAGAATTAAATAACCTTTCAATTATCTAATTACTCATCATTCACCATCTTTGTTAGTTATGGAAGTGATGCATCCCAAGGTCTGATGTGGCTACTATTCTACTCCCACAGATAGGGAGGGATTCTTCAAATTATGCACTTCGTGGTGAGGCAAGTTCCATTGACCTCAGACATCATGCCTGGTTGAGGTCAACCACTTTTCCTGCAGAGACCAAGTAGAAGCCTTGATATAGTTCTCTGTCAAGAACAATGAGGCAATCAAGAGAAACAAGCAAACTGCAACATTTCTGGGATAGTCCCAACTTGACCCATCTTTACCAGAGGGACTACTGATTATCCCTGTAGGTTCCCACTATCCTACATCCCAGTATCCTAGCTCCAATTATTGTCCATTTATGTTTACCTGTGAGGGGAGAGGAAGTAGCAGTTCCCTGTTTGGATGATTGGCTTGTGGCAGCAGACTCCAAAGACCAATTAATGAGACATTGTTCCCTCATTTCAGAGACCTGCCGAAGATTTGGACTTCTTGTCAGCTGGGAAATATCCCATTTAATATCATCTCAAAGAAGGCAATTTATAGGCGTGCTGTTTGATTCAGTAGAGGGAAAAACATTTCTTTCCTCCCAATAGAGTATGAACATCTCTGTGTTAGCTGGCCAATTTAAATAGAACCAGTTCCAATCTGTTCGAAATATCCTTCATCTTTTGTCTCAACGACAACAGTTCTGCCATTTACTAGAGTACACATCTAGACCCTTGCAGATCTTGGTCTTGCTTCGTTATGGAATTCCCAGACAAGTTATTCGCTTTCTGTCATGGTGGCTTTCTCAGGACAGTTTATCTCCAGGCATCTCCTTTGGGGTTCCTGAACATGAAGTCATTCTTCCCACAAATGCTTCACTCCTAGGTCGAGGAGCTCACTTTGACCTATTATGCTCGGCGGCAGCTATGCCAGGCTGCCGCCATTCCATTTCGGCAGGGCAAAAAGCCCCGCTGTTCCTCGCATGTGTGCAGGGGAGGGGCTCCGCCAGCATACGCTGGCTGCCCCGACACAATGGCCCATGCACAAAACGCAGGGCCGGAAGCCCCAGGAGGTCTCTGCTTCCGCGGCAGCGTCAGTGGGGGGGGGTCGGGGGCATGGGGCCCCCACTGCAAGATTGTGGGGAGAAGTATGCTGCTCTCCGACCATGGTGGGGGTGGGGGAACACCTTTGTGAACTCCATAGAGCCGCGGAACTGGAAGGGGCGAGAGGTGTCCCTACAAAGGCACCATAGGTTGTGGGAGGAGCTGGGCCCAAAAGCCCCTGCTCCTTCCATTATGCACTGGGCTAGCCTGACCTAGCCCTTGCATGTGCCCGCGGCAGACCCAGGATCACATAAGAATCCGCGTTTCCTTAACGTGGGTCTTCCAAGGGCCTGGGTCAGGCCAGGGCTCGGAGGGCAGCAACGTCGAGCATAATCAGCAATTTCCCCTGAAGCCCTGTCACTGCCATTACGGGCATTCCAGCCCATGCATAATCTGTCTATGAGGGCTTGTGTGAACACGGTAAATGGGCAGAAGATGAGAGACAGCTTTATATTAACTTGCTGGAGGTGTAGGCAGTTCATAATTCCCTTAGCTGTTTTTCAGATATCCTATGAGACCGTTCCATCCTGCTCCAGATGGACAATAACGTTACTATGTATTATGTCAACAAGCGAGGGGACACAGGATACAGACACCTGTGTCAAGAGGCTACTCTAGCCTAGTTAACAGTTTTGAGGATCAGTGCTTAAATCCAGGCTATTGACATTCCTGGAGCACTAAACCTAGAAGCCAACAGACTGAGAATAGCAGGGACTCTATCTCATGAATAGTCCATAAAGTGAATCTGCTACCAATTCTCACTCTCCAGGGAACCCCCGTGGTCGACCTCCTTGCCACACAGAACAATACAAAGGCTGTGAGATTCTGTTCTCGAGCAGGGAGGGGCAGTTTGGCACCACCCAAAACAAACAGGGCACAGTCACTGTGAACTGTGGTTTTGTCCCCGTCATGCAGTTGACTGATATTGCAACCCCAGAAGTACTATAAGTGGACCTCCTTGCTCAGCTGGCATCCTGCACTTATAGGTTCCCAGTAATGCAGTTCTAGAGCCTCTTGTGGCGCAGAGTGGTAAGGCAGCAGACATATAGTCTGAAAGCTCTGCCCATGAGGCTGGGAGTTCGATCCCAGCAGCTGGAGGGCGTCACCCCAAGGGTCAGACATGACCCTGTGCTTGCCTAGGGGATACCTTTACCTTTACCTTTAATGCAGTTCTGTCCTACAGAGATATGGCATCAGCTCTCTCTTTGGAAAGGTGTAGGATTTTAATGCATTAGTATTCTAATTATCATTAGCGATGGAATCACTCTGTGGTGGTGGTGTTTTCATGCATCTTAGGCCCCTACCACAGAAGCCTTGTGCCCAAAACCAAGTTCACTGACTGGATAATCGATAAATTTGAGGTGGATGAGTATTTCTCATTATGCTTCGTCTTTGCTCTGTCGGTTTGTTACATGCATGATTCCATTCGGCATTCTCCTTAGATTTTCATATCGTATTTACTTGATATGTAGCCGAATTGAGACTTCTACAATAGTAATACCCCAATACATCTTCCCCATCTTTAAAACATCTGAGGATTAATGGCAAATAAGTGAAAAGGGTATGAAGATGTATCCCCAACACGGACAACTTGGATCAGAAAGCTTTCTCCAAGGAACATTCCTATCAACAAGGAATTTGGACGAATATGTAGAATGAACAGCATCCAACTTTCTTGACTGGTGCCCACCCAATACTTGCTTGGATCCATCAATGTGCAGAAATAGACTCACCACTGTTATACTTGTGCAGGCTCTTGTGCGACACCCAGTGATTTCCTCCCTATGTCTTACTGTGCCCAGAAACTGGTTGCACAATCTCTTATGCAAGTGGAAATCCAGGTGTGGGTACAATATGATTGATTTAGCGTGAGCAGTTACTGTGGTATTTTCTCTTGCGTTTCTGCATGTATGTTGCGAACTCTAGCACAAGTGGAAATTTCCCACTCAGCGCAACCCGTGTTGTTGAACAACCAGCATAGAACATGAAGTGTAATGCGAATAAACATGGTGCTTAGCCTAGTCCTAAGCTGTGTGTCTCCCCCCCCCCCGCAAAAAAAAAATTGAAATGCATAGTTTTCTGCACAGATCAACAGATGGTGGTTATAACCTGAGCTATTCTTTTTGCATCCTGTTTTCTCCCCAAGCTGTTTGGAGTGGGGTTTTGAGGTACACACAGATTTATGTCAGCTGGATACGGCTTTCTAAGCAATTAGGCTAATTAATAGGCAAACTCCTTTAAAAAAAAGAACACCAACCCCCACCCCCTGATAGTATCCCCTTGGGCCAGATCTCATTAATGACATTCCATACATGTGGCAGAATCACCTCAGTCGAGAGGGGAAATGAATGCAATGCAGGCTTTCGTTTTGAGAAAGAAAGAACTGACTTCTCCAAAGCATCTTTCACTGTGACACAAACTGAGGTTAATATTTGGTACTTCTCTCCCACCTCTTTCTTAAACAAAACAGATGAAACAATTGCTTCGGGAAATGTGCCTACAGGGGAGGGGCCGGAAGGGAGATGGTGCAAAAATGGATTCTCAGAGGTTCCCAAACCTTCCTATCCCCCTGCTAGAACATCACCGTATTGTGAAAGGGCTGAAGTTACAAAAAGATGTATGGAACACCACCATGTGATGTGGCAGAAAACTACAAAGAGAATTCAAAGAGAAATGAAAAGGAAATTTCCTTCTTTGAAAGAGAAAACAAGGATAAGAGGAATCAATGGATAGGCGTAAAAGAAGTTGATTTCGGAAAAAGAAATGCCACTTCCCTTAACAATGCTGCTGCTGCTGCTGCTGCTGCTGACATTAGCCGTTCAGTCGAGTCCGACTCTTGGCGATCCTACGGAACGAGGCTAGTTGGTACCAAACAGTGGCGGCAGAGCACAGGTACCGATTTTCAATTGACAAGTCTGGGGGCCAAGATGAAGGGAAGGAACGAGACTTGTAAAAAGTGTCCTGTCACATCTAATTTGGCCTCCCCGATCCCAGATAAGAAGAATGAAGCTTTATCTTGCTATCTGCATGATCTGTGCAGTATTTCTTAAAGGCGGGACAGAAGCCGCCTCCACATGGTTGACTTCACAGAAAATAACAATAATCCCTTCATTCTTGCAAAGCAGCGTTGGATGTAGGCTATCAATAGCGCTAAAACTAATATGACCCTGCCTCTCATAAAATGTCTGAAACGGACTCTTGTTAAAAGTAATTGCATTCGCTAATGGCTCTTATCATGTTAATGTTGTTTGCTCTGTTCTAGTTAAGGGTGTTAATTTTGCTCTGATATTCCTCAATTTCCAAGGGTGCCTATGAGTATTAGGTAAACATTTGTTTCCGGCGGAATGTGTGATGATTTTAGCTATTTAGCTATCGTTATTAATTTTGGTTGCTAATTATTGCCTGCTACTTAATAAAAGTTTTTGAAATAATAGAATAAAAGTCGAAGTGTAGCATTGAATCAGTTAACGCCTGCAGATTGGAGAGGTTTTCTTATTTAATTGGGCTGCTAATGCGATGGTTAATGTCGTATGGAGATTTCCACCGCCAATTTAGGACTCCCAAACTATCTGTGGTGCATGTTTGACTGCTGTTCTGTGTCCTTCTCTGAAGAGATTGTCTTGCTCAACAAAGAAAAAAATACACGCCATGAAACAGCTTGATTTCTGTATTCAGGGTTGGATTGGAATTCTGCCTGTGCTGCAAAATGTCAACCTTATGGTAACCTGTTTTAATTGCTGTGACCCCTGATGACTAGATTGTGGGTATTGTAGCTCTGTGAGAGGTCTAAAGCAGTCGTTGTGATCTCCATTAGCTTGTGGGGCAAGATGAGTCACTGTCTTGCTCTGTCTTTGACTGTCAGTGCCACTGCCTCACTAAAATCTATCTCTCGTGGGCCGCCCAAGGTCAACTCTGCAGGGGAGTATCACTGTAGCATACCCAGTAGCAAAGGCAGGTGGGTAAGAACTTACCCAGTGAGGAAGTCTTCCCCAGTACTGTGAGGAGGACATTACTTCATTCCCGCAAGGCTTCCACAAGGCACTTGTACAGATTATAATTCAGCAGTTTTATTTCTATGAGGCAGAAACTCCAGGTTTTACAAGAACAGATCTAGGTGTGCTAAACAAAATAAACAAAGGAACAGTGACTAACTAAGTACTTACAATCTATGATCTATTTGGTTTTTGTTAGTTGCACAGTGCCCCTTCTCTGGTGTATCTGCAACCATCTTTAGCATCATCCCTCTCTGGCATCCTTCATGGCACAAAAATAAAAACAGGAGAGACTGCTCCCTAACACACTCCCAAATCTGAATACCCCCCTCAGATCCCACCCCAGATGTGCTCAGGGCCCTCTTCCAATCTGAGCACCAAGTCCCAGGGCTTAAGCACACCAGGTCTGGATTCTCCACTAAAGAGTAGTTAGCACATCACAGGGATAGCATGCTTTCTTATCAGCTGGGAAAGGATGAATTCTATCAGGCAAAGAGTACTTCCCTCCTTTCTTCCTGCCCCCCCCCCAAAAAAAAAGGGTCCTTTCCCATCATAACAGTCAAAACATCTTTTGCTGAACAAGACAGTTCATCTTGAATTCACTGGAATTGTTCAGAAGATGACTCCACGACTAGCTTTAAACCAGTGTAAAGATTTGGGGTAGTCATGCCCTGAGGGAACATTATGGGACAACTCCCTCCCTCCACCTCTCCTGTTTGGCCTGCCCCTGCACATGATTTGTATGACTGTCCCGCCCTGTCATGGGAGCTGTGGTGGTCATTGTGAGATTTTTTTGTAAACAGTGAAGGACTGTGGGGCAAACATAGATGTGGAGATGGGGGTACTGCACTTAGAAACCTTTAACAGAAATCTTAAATATTATGTATACGGGCAATCCGACAAAACAACTAACCCATTAAGCAAATGTAAGGTATCTCCTAATGAAACAATCAGCCATATTGCAGGAAGAGATTAGAAACACAGTTAACTTGTAGAAGGAGGAATATGGAAGTACCAATGGCCCCATACTTCTAGGAATCCCAAGAGAACCCAGCATATATGATACAATTATTTTATACTGAGTGAGTTAAAGTGTTGGGCTAGACTGGGAGAAACCCGAGTTCAAATCCCCACTCTGCCGTGAAGCTTTCTGGGTGACCTTGAACTAATCTCTGTCTCTAAGTCTAGCCTATCTCAGAGGGTTGTTGTTGTTATCCAACTGAGCTTGTGTGCCTATGTCCAACAGGGAGATTTCAGAAGCAGACAAAACTTTATTACAATAAAGGGGATCTTGGTGACAAAGTTAGTAGGGCATTACCTTTTATACTGTGTGACAAATAACTTTTAGACATGTGCAGATGTCTTTCAATTACATACATTTTTCCTTCATATTTGTATAAGCAAATTTGTCAAGTGTAAATACACCTTGCCCTTATGTGACAAATGTATGGTTTTCTGAAGACTTAGCAAGAACAAGCTTTTTTAAAAATAGTTCCCCTTATCTCCCTGCATCAACAGTTCTACTTATTCAGCTATGTTCCCGGACATCTGTTCTCTGACATTGCTAGACATCTTGCCCTCTTACCTACTTTACTACATCCTACTTAGCACAGTAATCTTTTACACAATAGCTGAAATCAGCTATAGTTGAAGTTAGCCTATAAGCTCAAGCTGTGTACCCTCAAAATAGCATTAGCCTTGTCAGTCTTGCTACCTTGCCTATCATAGTCAGGACAAAATGGAGGAAGGACTGGATGAAAATGAATTGAACAAAATAATATATTCCTATTTAGACATTGGTGTATATTTTGATTATATTTTATGGTGCCGTCCATATGGGGTGGATTTTAAGTAGAAAAGACTGTAGAAATAGTAATGACCGTGCTAACTTATTTACTGAATTTCTTGGTGTCAGTCTGCTCTTAAGGCACAAGAAGAAGGCTGATCAAGCTTGTTGAAAGCATGGATGGTCGCTTATTGTTTGAAATAATGGTTCATCAGCCGTCTTGTTGCGCAGTCCCACGTCGGGACTGTGCATGTGCAGGCCTACCCCTCAGAACCTCCCTAAATAAAAATCTCCAAAGAGGGCGCCTGACCGACCAACTGCACATGTGCGGGCTTCCCCCTTGTCAGCCATGTGATCCTAGGGCAGCGTGCCCACCCTCCCCAGTTCTCTTTTCACCACTGCAATTAGCGGACATCCTTAGCTGCTTCTCCGTCATTTGTTCTAATATCTATGTATATCACCGTATTCTCTAGCCTTTATGATGACATCTAAGGTGATCTTTTAAAAGTATGGTCACTGCTCAATCAAGATGCCAGTTAACTGATGAGCATGATCGATGTTTGATTTGTTTGGGCAGGCCTTACTCAGTGACTACGTGCCTAGTGTGCTAGAGGTTCACCCCAAAGGTGTGCTCTGATAGAGTTGCTAGGCTTAAGGCAGCGCTCTGGAAAAAAGCCCTCTGGGCAGGTCACTCCCTTTGTAGCCCCCTAGGCCAAACATCGCCTGTGAACATCTACCAGGACAATGGCAACTGTCACTGGGAGGGTTGAGGGATGGCATGGGGGATGTTAGATTGCTTGATTGTTGCCACCAATATTGGATTGAACTGGGGTTTTTATCTGGTTTGATGTCTTTTATGTAAACCACCATGAGCCAGCCAAGCCAAGAGTGGCAGTCTATAAATACAATAATGAATAAATAAAATAAATAAGAGCCCAGTCAGAGCCAACCCTTTCCAGGCTGGCTCCGAGGCCACTGTCGGTTCCAAGATTGAGCTCTCCATCTGTGTGATGGGTGGTGGCTACTGATACTGCTAATAAGCCTCCTAAGAGACCCGTTTCTTTGGTGTCTGAGACATTGTCTACTCCAACTATCGCTGAGCAGCGCTTGGCTTCTGAGCCTCCTTCCAGAAAGGTTCGGAAATCTAAGCATAAGGAGAAGACTCGCTCTCCACGCTCTTCCTCGGCTGCCCTTAAGGTTGTTTGTCTGAGCCATTACCTCCTGCTAAAACCCCGCCCCCTCGAGAGCCTTTGACTCAAGAATATGCCTTGGATTTAGACGAGAAGGGTTCCATGGTTACTCCAGTCCAGTGCCATCCAGCCTCCCTGATTCCTTGGAGGCCTGTGAGTCGTGCTGTTATGGATCAGTCCCCAGTGTTTATCGGCCAATGACCCTTCCCTGGATTTTCCTGACAGTGCTTCTGCTCTGGGATCCAGCAGGGCCTCTCACGTTGGGGCTGATCTAGAGGCTGTTCCCCTTCATAACAGCCCTGAAACAGCATCTGAACCATCGCTCAATGATGCAGTGACGGATCTCACCTCTACCTCCCCCAGTGAGGTTTATAGGATGTATGGGGAGCAACTCCTCCAAATGGTCAAGGCACTCCAAACGCAAACATTTTGACTATTACAGCCAATGGACCCCAGGGTACCGATGTTCAAGGGTTGCTTGTGTTTTTTTTCTTTTAGGAACACTTGGTTCCAAGCTGGACAGTTGAGTCCCGACTCCTTAGAGGATGCATTCCAACTGTCTTGGACAGGAGCACTCCCCCCGCTCCCTTTGATTCAAAGGGCATTAACTAAAATGATTGTGGACTCTATGGATGCAATTCTGATTGTCCCATTTTGGCTTGATCAACCTTGGTTTACTAGGCTGATGGCATTGGCTGGCAATCGCTTTCTCTGGATTCTGCAGGATCCATCCATTCTATTGATTGGTTCTGTGAGGTGCCCAGACCTAGAGCATCTCTACCTGGTGGCATGGAGAATTTACCCAGGGAGGAAGTCTTCCCCAGTACTGTGAGGAGGGCATTACTTCATTCCCACAAGGCTTCCACAAGGCACAACTATCAATAAAAGTAGGACCAGTCTGAGGGGTGGTGTTCTGACAGCATCCTGTACCCTTTTACCTCCCCGTTACCCCAGGTTTTGCAGTACCTTTGGGAATTGGGTAGTTCAGGCCTCTCAATTGCATCTGTCAAGACTCACTTGACTCCCTTAGCGTCTTACCATGTTGAGGTTCAGGGGACTTGAGTGTTTGCCCACAAGCTCTCTAAATGTTTTCTCAGGGGTCTAACTAATCTGTTCCTGCCCCGGCATCCCCCAGTGCCTCAGTAGTCATTGGAGGTATTTCTCCATGCCTTAATGAGACCACCCTTGGAACCTATGATTTCTCTTCCTCTATCCTTCCTGTCCATGAAGGAAGCCTTCTTTGTGGGCATCAGTTCTGCGAGAAGGGTGGGCTAGTTAGCCTCCTTTCAGGTGGATTCCTCCTTTTTAAAGGTCTTCCCCTCTTGGGTGGTCCTAATTCTGATTGCAGGAGTCACCAGTCATTCTTTCCCAAGATAGTTTCTGAATTCCACCTATCTCATGTGGTGGCCCTCCCCTCTTTCTTCCTAGACCCTCAGTCACACGGAGAGAAGGCACTGCACACTCTGGATGTGAGGAGGGCAATACTTTATTACCTGGATAGGATTAGGGAGTTCAGGAGGTCCCAATCATTATTTGCATGTTACTGGGGTCTCGGGAAGGGCCGCAGAGCCTCATCACAATCCATTTCCAGATGGTTGGTTTCAGCGATTCGTGGTGCATACAGATTGTCCTCTCTGCCTTGCACTTTGCAACTGAGGGCTCATTCATTGAGAGCGCAGGCTTAATCGCCTACCTTCTTGAGAAGCATTCCCCTTCAGGATATCTGCAAGGCTGAAACCTGGTCAAAAGAAAGCACCTTCATTAAGCACTAAGCTGTGGATTTAAGAGCCAGAGCTGAAGCTTGCTTTGGAATACCTGTTTTTCACTCTGTTCTCCTAGGGACTCACCCCCCTCTTAAGGTATTAAGCTTGTTAAGATCCCCAATGTGGGACAGCACGACAACACCGATGATGAAAACAGAGTTGCTTACTTGTAACTGTTGTTCATTGACGTCTTGTGTGCAGGCACACATTCCCTCCCACCTGCCCCACTGAGTCCTTGTTGAGGAGGGTGGGCACACCACCCTAGGATCACATGAACAGGCAGCCTCTTTGGAGATTTTTAGCTAAGGAAGTTCCAAGGAGCAAGCCTGCGCATTCACATTCCCAATGTGTGCCTACACACAAAACGTCAATGAACAACAGTTACAAGTAAGCAACTCTGTTAATTGCATTTATACTATGGAGCACCACTTAAGGGACTGTGGTTACCCTTAGCTGCTGAGGATTCTTGATCCTCCTCATCCGAGTTTCCTGAGCCCCATGACCCTGGGGAATGACCACAAAAAAGCAATTTTTCAAAACAAACAAACAAAAAAGCAGGCCTTTGATTTTAATTATTGCTTATTTGTTTTTTGCAGGTTTACAGGAACCAACCTTCCCGCCCCAGTAATCAGCAGTAAAAACTGGCTTCGACTTCACTTCACATCAGATGGAAACCACCGTCAAAAAGGGTTCAGTGCTCAGTACCAAGGTATTTGCATATCTGTGTTTGTTAATGTTCTTACCTAGGCTTTTTAGAAATGCATGAGGCTAGTCCCTTCCTCCCCTGAAGGACCTCTTTTTGTCATGCCTTTAGAACTGCCTGAGACATAACACATTTGTGCATTCAAGCTGTTCTTTTCTCCACAATTTCATGCCTGCTGGATCTGGTTTTGCAGGTGTTTGAATGCAAGCAAAACATGCTTAAAAGGAGGGATGACACATTATGGGCAGCAACTTCTCTCACACTTTCAGTTTTCTTAGGGACTAAACTAGTGTTCGTTTCAAAGCCGCTTTCCCAAAGGTACACAAGCATACTTGTAAAGAAATGAAGAACGTGGCAGTGATAACAAAGGCAATTCTTGAAAGGGGTGCCATCCAACCAGATCTGTTAACCCACCTTCCTGCCAAACAGGATCAAGCATTCATTTGCAGAACATTTCCACTCTCCCCCAATCATAGTGATTTTGGCTTTACAAGGACTGTGGTTGAATTAGTTATTTTGTTTTCTGGGATGGCACCTGTTCAGATGGTGCAAAGGCCTTATACAGGTTCTACGACAGGCTAGAATGAAGCTTGAAATTAGCACACATACCCCCCTCCCCCAATGTATGATCACACACTTGTAGCTAAGTGAGTTGGAAGGCTGAGGTCTCTTGAAATGCTTCCGTCCTACTTGAAATTTGTGAGACAGTTTCCTTTGAGTGAGGGATTCAGTCTCTGAATATTTCATCCTTGCTCACTGGTAGCATGAAACACCTGGAAATGTGTTTCATGGTACAGCCAATTCAAGCAGCTATCCAAATGATTCCCTAATACAAATAGCTTTATTTTCACTATTTAAGATGAAGTTTTGATTTGTTTTGAAATGATGTGATACAAATTTGCCTCTGGCTTGCTTGTTGGCTTCCATGCCTCAGTGTACGTGTTATATGCCATAAAGTCGGTTCCAACTTACAGGAATGTTATGAATTAAAGACCTCTTGGGTTGCTAACTCCAGGCTGGGAATTTCCTGGAGATTCAGGGGTGGAGCTAAAAGAGTACAGGTTTTCAAAAGGGAGAGGGGCTATAATGGCAAAGAGTCAACCCTCCAAAGCAACCATTTCCCCGCCTCTCTGGGAACTGATCTCTATTTCCTGGAACTCAGTTATAATTAGGAGGGCTCTCCAGGCCCCACCTGTAGGCTGGCAACCATTATGATCCCAACATATCCTATCATTGCCAGCCTTGCTTTGTCATGGAAGCTGATGATGAGCTTTATTGAGTTAATCCATCTCATGCTTGATATTTCTTTTCCTATTGACTTCAACTTTTCCTAGCATTATCTTCCAGTGACTCTTGTCTTCTCACGATGTGACCAGAGTGGTGTAGAGATTAAGAGTAATGGCTTCTAATCTGGTGAGCCGGGTTTTATTCCCAGCTCCTTCAGATGCAGCCAGCTGGGTGACCTTGGGCTAGTCACAGCCCTGATGGTGCTGTTTTCTCAGAGAAGTTCTGTCAGAGTTCTCTCAGCCTCACTTACATCAAAGGGTGCCTGGGGAAGGGAAGGTGATTGTCAGCCACTTTAAGATTCCTTTGGGCAGTGGAAAGCAGAGAATAATTTAAAAAAAAACTTCTTCTTCTTCAAAGTATAATAGCCTCAGTTTAGTCCTTGTAACTTCTAAAGAGAATTCAGGTTTGATTTAATGTACAAGCCAGAGACACTTAAATGCAGGGCTGGTGAAATTTAAGATGCTTTGTTATCATGGGGCATTATCCCACCACCTGGAGTTGGCTCTGGTGCTTAGGGGTTTGAAATGCTGTCGTCCAGCCCTGCTGCAAGGAATTTATTCAGAGATAATAAGAGAAGATGGAAGAGGACTTCAAAGACAGACTTTTCCGGACAGAAGCAAGGTAGAGCTTGTGGTAGCCTCCTGCCCATGTCTCTCTGATTTCCTTGGAGTATTCCAGAGCTTGGTAGGTTAACCCTAGGCTATGATAGGAGGACAGAGAGATGTCAGGTGAGGTCATGGATTATAAATGTAGCACATGGAGAGTATGTTTATGACTCACCTTTAATCCCTATACCAGTTTAGTCATAATGACCCACGTTTGACCCATTAGTTGTAGCTTAGCTGTTGTTCGGCTTACAGAAGAAAAAGAACCGGAGTCACAATTGCCACTTTGCCATGAAAACACACCTGAATGAATCACGCCTTTTTGGGAAAAGAGAGACAAGCAAAGATTAATGTTGTAATTTCCCCCCTGATTAGGGAAATATCAGGGGCTCCTAACCCTGTCAGTTTGGCGAAACCCATTTTGGTAGACATGTTGAGTAGTTTAAAAGATAAGCTTCCAAGAAGGCATCCCCTTGTTTCTTGGAGGCTATTTATTTAGTCACTCTGAGAAAGAAATGGGGGCTTGTGTTGTACAATCAGTGCTTGATATCCACAAAATAGCAAAAAGAAAAAAAGTGAGAGTCAGGCTGAACTTTATGCAGCAGAGGTGTGAACAACAAAGATCTAGTTTCTAACTGAAAGGGAGAAAAAAACCCCTGCATCATAAACTACAATTGAAAAAAAGACGCTTGAGAGTCCTTTTCTGTACTTTATTTAAAATTTGCTCTCCCCAAATTTCCCTTTTACTTCGCTAGTAAAAAAAAAAAGGGCAAGGAAAGTATACCTTCCCCGCACATCCCAACTCCTGGGTCAGATCCAGTGTCTGCTTTGGCCCTCAAAAACTTGGGACAGCAGACCACAAAGGAGTTCTAGGGAATGCGTTACAAAACCCATGAGCTACGTAGGGTCCACACACACATCCACCCAGTCCAGACTGTACTTTTGTGGACATTTGGTGGTTTGTCTGTCTTTGGTTTTGAGCCTGCTATGAATTAAGAGATTATGGTTGAAGCCTTAGGGGTTACATCTGATTTCTACTGGCCTTCCGACCTGATTCCATCTAGTTAGCTTGATTGGAGAATTGATGTCACTGCCCCTGCCACACACACACACACACACACACACGAACCAGGCAAGAGGCAGAATAGGGGGCAAGCAATCCTATATCTTATACCAGGGTTTCCCAACCATGGTACCACAGTACCATGTGATACCACAAAGGCCCCTCAGTGGTACCACAGTGAATGAATTAATGAATTAATGAATGGGTGGGTGGGTTTGTTTATTTGTTTGTTTAGAATTCAAGTCCATTGCTATAGCATGGTTCAGTTCACGCTGTCAAGCTGTAGTCTGGCTTTTGTAATTGCACCTCTATCTCCTTAGTCTTCCTCCTCTCTCAAATTTCCAACTCCCTCCCTGAACTCTTGGTCCTTGGCAAACCAGTTGCATGGTTCAGTTCAATTCACAGGTTCCAGTTCTGGTTTGGGAACAAACTGGTGTTCTCTGCTGGATAAACTATTTGGATGCAATGGAACATGCGGGGGGAAGATGTGTGCAAGCCAAAGCTGCTGTGCCATACATTTGTCTCAGGTGTGTGTGTGTGGGGGGGGGGGCATCAGGACTCAAAAACTGGAAGTGTGTGGCTGGAGCAGAATTATGCCAATGCAGGTGCCGGTTCATGAACCGGATTCCCTGGGTACGGCCTGTTTCCGTAGATTTAACAATTTACATCACATAGATTTCTTTGGGACACCTCCTCCTTGCTAACCTGTTCTCTTGACTTTCCTTTCCAGTCAAAAAGCAGATGGAGATGAAATCCCGGGGCGTGAAATTGATGCCCAGCAAAGACACCAACCAGAAGACATCTGTGTGTAAGTTTCACCGACAGCTGCACCCTCAACGAGACCTAGCACCTTGAGCATTCCATTACGAAGTTAGATCAGTCTGCGGAATGCTTTTCAGAGTTCCGACGCCTGTTTTCCCCTCCTCCTCCCCTGCATTTCTACCTCACTTCCTCCTTCCAGTGCTCTGTATGCAAACACATACTAACTTTGTAAAGGCTGCCGGGAGGTGGGGTGGGGTGGGGGAGGGAGAGAGGCAAAGGGAGGGTTGTGTGATAAATTCAGTGTTAGTGATTCTTTGTTGTTGCCAAAAACACAGGGCTTTGGGCGATGCAGTTGCCGTGCTTTTTTTTTTTTTTTTCTCACCGTTTGCGGAGTCATCGAGATGCAAACACATTTCCGATAGCTAAATGTATCTGTCTAGCACCGACATAAGAGGACACGGACCAGCCACGGAAGAGCTGGCAACAAAGAAGCCGCAGTAACTCCAGTAATAATCTGAAATAAGATCTCTACTTTCTCCTTTCCCCGATTATTGAATTTTACTGTGCCTATCTGCTGGAAATCTTCCTAAGGAAAGAACTATTGGCTAAAATGAAAAGGCAGCGGGGGAGACAGTTATAGCTTTTCATCATATTTGTACTTGTTCCTTTATGTTTTGTTTTTGTTTTGTTTTTCCCCCCCCCTTGCTAACCTTTGTTAGAGACAAATCTAGGCTAGGTCGAATTCATACCTGGGGTGTTCCTTCGCTGCAGTTGGTAAGCTGTTCCGCCGTAGAGTTACGCAAGGAGTGTTGGAGCAGGAATCGAGCGAGACTTTTGCATTAAAGGTGTAAACGCAGCAGCAAGAGGTGGTGCGGCCAGGAAAAAAGGGCTCAGAGGACAAAGCATTCAACAAGGAGTCAGGTCTACACTCTTGCCTTCGGTTCCATTCTTGAGCATCTGCCTGCTTTTCTGTCCTGTAGACCAGGGGTAGTCAACCTGTGGTCCTCCAGATGTCCATGGACTACAATTCCCATGAGCCCCTGCCAGCAAACGCTGGCAGGGGCTCATGGGAATTGTAGTCCATGGACATCTGGAGGACCACAGGTTGACTACCCCTGCTGTAGACTAGAGGCCAAAACCAGAATGAGTGGTGTTTGAAAGGGCGGCAGAGGCCTTCAAACTTCTCGACTGACTCTGTGGGTACATTTGGGATTTTGAGAACAGTTAGTGTCTACCGAGGGGAGAGATGGGGACGACAAGGACCTGACACAGGTTGTTAGGACATTCTAAGCCTCTTATGACACAGGTGGCTGTTTTGAAATGGGTCCACCCTGCAGAAAGGATATGCCTCCTGGGTTCTTCTGAAGTACCTCATATTCCTTTAAATAGAGGAGAGCAAGGATTTGCTCCTTTGTCCAGCGAAAAAGGAAGTGGTCAACAAGAAATACATTCACGGGCACTATGGTGCCAAGTTGGTGATCACTTTTGTTGAACATGCTGTAGTGACATCGTATCACGACACACTTCCTGCACAGGTGATTTGCATGCCACAGACCTGGAAACGTTGGATGCCTTTGTGGGGAAGGGAAGGCAGGTGACTTATGCCATTTGTATGGTTCAGTAAGCCTTGAACAACATAGGCCAATCAGGACTTATTGTTCCAGGCATTCCTGGCTGAAAAAGAGATGCGGTAGCAAAAGAAGAGCGTGGCTTCTCACCTGGGGAATGCAGCTTTGTCTTTTTTGTTTAATTCTGGCATTAGACAGGGTGGAAGATCAAGCGCAGAATGTGAATGTTCAGCTCTGAGAATTGCCCCAAACATATTTAAAGAGTGCAAGACAGATTCTCAAAGTGAAGGATGCTTTCCAAGGGGGCCAAGTTAATTTTCTAGGCCTGAAGCAAACTGCCATGGTTGGAGATCCTGCCGGTGCATTGCCCCATCTCTTCCAAAGTGATTAGTCATGTGCTGCTCACCCCATGCAGATGGAAAGTGGAGTTCTCTCAAGAGGTTGAACATGAGTGGGAAGGAAGGTGACTGGGCTGAGCTAAGCTGCTACTGGGATAGTACTTTCTGTCTGTGTTGGAAAGCCTATTTCTTCAGTGTGAGATCATCTCAAATAACGCCAGGATTTCCATTTCAGAAAGGGACAAATTTTCGCATGAGGGATATATTGTATTGTCTCCCCCCATATCAGTAGCAATCCAAAGCGGTGTAATTATTAACAGGTTTGTAAGACTGCAAATTTGTGCAGACCTTTCCTACACGTGTGGTTGTCAAGTCTGATTCGGGTGTGTATGTGCATCTCCAATGGCTTCATGGGTCTTGTCCTGGTCAAACCAGAAGTCTCAAGGTGTCAAGGCGGTCTTTCTAAATATTTGTAGGTGACAGGAATGAGATATGAAGTACTGCATGCTCCTCTCATGCATTTGTGTGTGTGTGTGTGTGTGGGGGGGGTTGTTATTTATAGACTAGAAATCTAATTCCCTGTGTATCTAAACAGTTATCTAGGGGGACAGCTAGTCTCCAGCATCCTTCTTGGTGCTGCATACAAACAGTGGGGAAATGCCATGTTTTCTGTATCTATTGTACATCCCTGGATTCCTCCCCTCCCAGAGGGCTTTTGAGATAATCTTCCTTCTTTGTTTCTTGTGTCTAATTTGATGTACAGCAATGCTGTACAAAACTGTTTTCACTGGGCTCACCACTGTTGTGATTTTTGCCATGTTTTAACTTGCTGCATGAGATTCTTACTCCAATACAGCACATACCTGAGGCTGTATTAGTGGGAAAAGGGGCAGTGGAGGGTCCCATCTTAGTCACTGATAACAAATATCAGAAAAGTTGGGTACTAGGGAGAATAATTCTGCCAGGGCTTGTGTACGAGTCTGTTCAGCATGACCACGCCTTGCAGCTAAGCATGATTTATTCTGTAACACTTTTCCTGCTGCAGGCAGGATCCAAGAGGAAAGGGTGTCAGACATTACATCTCTGACTTCACAGGGTTCTGTTGTCTTTGCAGCCGCGTGATATGGTGTTTAATGCTGGCGGACTCTAATCTGGAGATCCAGGTTTGACTCCCAGCTCCTCCATGTGCAACCAGCTGGGTGACTCTGGTCTAGTTGCAGTTCTCTTAGGGCTCCTCTCACAGCACAGTTCTCTTATAGCTCTCTCATGCCCACCTACCTCACAGGGTGTCTGTTGTGGGAGAGGAAGGAAAAGTTGTTTGTAAGTTGCTTTGGGTCTCCTTCGGGTAGTGGAAAGCCAGGTATAAATAAGCAGTTCTTCTTCTGCAGCTGGTTCCCCCTCCTTCAAGACCTTTGCAGGCTGGCCCTTCTGGGTCTCGTCCGGCCAAGGAAAGGAAGTAATGGAATCCAGAAATTTGTCATTGAAAAATGGGAGAAACCCAGCCTTAGCACTGATTCTCAACTTGCATGCTAGCCAACTCTATTTCAGATTTGATCTGTACCATAGATTATGTGTTGCTGGTGTTTTCGCTCTTTGTTTCATGGGTAATATGGGGTGTCCTGTGCTACCCTGCCCTAAATGGAAATTGGCTGGAACTTTTCTTCCTCAGCTGGATATGCAGAGCAAGGTCAGACAGGGCATATTACTTTCGATCGGCAGAAACTGAGAAGTGGCTGTGTTTGTCTTGCCCGCATCAAGACTAGATGGAATTTTGTGTGCATTTTGGAATGTGACAAAATTTCAGCATATAGATTAGACATTCCAATTCCCCTTCTCCAGTACTGCTTTTTTTCAAATTCAGTTTTCTGAAATACGACAGTTGTGTGTTGATGGATTTTACAATAATTGCAACAAAAATTGGCCAAATCCAAAGCTTTGATGCATTTTCCTAAATCCATTGTTTTAATACGCTTTTCCCCACCTTTTCCCTAAAACTCTGTAAAACCATCAACATCCATAAATGCTTTAAAATAGCGGGAGAACATGAAGGGGAGTGGGGAGGATCTAGGAGAATTTTGCTTAACCCCTTCCCTCCCCCACTCATTTATTTCAGCTTTAGCACTGATAATTTGTATTAAGCAGCATCCGGAGACCCACGCAACTGGCTTCATGTGCTCAAGGGAACTTTAGTCTTCCATTTCTCTGACAGTGCCTTCCCTTTCTGTATGGCAAATTATTTTTGAAGTGGGTAAGAGTGGGGTGGGTGGCAGATATATGAAAGCCCTACCAAACATCTCTAGGCCCAGCCGTGCTTTGAAATCTGGAAGGCCCTAGCAGAAGCCGTTCAAAAATGGAAGCTAAAAAGCACTTATGATTTGGGAGTAGTTGTGTCATGCTCGGCATTTACAGGACTTGGAGAGCTCCAAATGAAAGTTAGATGACCCGAGAGACTCCAAAGTGAAAATGCTTGTTTATTCCTCCAGCTAAGGAAGGATGACTGCCAGAACCCACGGAAGTTTCACAGGATTTCAAGGGACAGGGCATGCTCAGAAACAGATAAGGCAGAGCCATTGATTCAACTTAGGCAGCAAAAGTTCCATGGAGAGAGAAACAGCCTTGGGCAACAAGTAGACTAATGCTGATCCTTCACTTGAAAAGTCTGAGCTTTCCTTTCCATGGGATATGATAAGGTTTGGGATATGATAAGGTTATCTTCATCAGAGAGTTGCCCTTTAGAATGCTGGTCCAACACTTTAATTGTCCATGAGAACCTTTGAGCAAATGTTCATCATGAGTAAGGTTGCCATCAACATTTGGTTAGATGTAGCTTTCTCAATGAGGGTTTCATGAAACCATGGGATGTCTGGACAGCCCTGGAAGGGATTCCCAAAAGGATGGGAGTTATGGGCCTGGAGGGGAGGGGTCCTGGATGGGTGTGTACACAGCTATGCTTCCCAACAATATTCTGCACGATCAAACCACATCTGGGGATTCTTGAAGCCTAAAGAACATTTCAGGGGTTTCTCAACAATAAAAAAGTTTCTATGAATTCCTCCACTGGGAAAAAAAAAGCTGCCTTCAATAAAGAAAGACATTTATCCATCATAGGAAATATTTCTACCATCAGAAAAAGTAATTACACACTGGCAGCTAACTTTCCTCTGCTGAAGAAAGACATAGAAAAATGTCATTGAACCCAGTTTGATGGAAGGAAGTCACGGGATCCAACCCACTAAGTTCATCCAGGCTGGTTGTATAGACTATTCTGACTATTCTAATAGAACATAACACCATTGGTCTTTCATCTATGGTTTAAAAAAAAACATACAGGCAACTTTCAAATAGCGTATCAAATAATTATTCAGGCTTCTGGTATGAATTCCTCCTGAAAATTATCTGTCTTGTCCCTTTGAGTTTTTCAAGTGCTTCATGACTAAAGCCACTTGATTGCTAAAAAATGATGAGCAATAGTGGGTCAAAAGTAACTTTATGATTCAGCTTCTTGGGTGTGTTGACTGGAAAGCCTGCTCGACAATAAAGCAACTCATTGCTTTGGTATATGTCACTGAAAGCAGACTTCAGTTGAATACAGCCTTCCTTGTTGGTAGCTCAAGTTATCACAGCACACAGTGCAACTACAATTAGAGAGCCAGTTTGGTGCAGTGGTTAGGAGTGTGGACTTCTAATCTGGCATGCCGGGTTTGATTCTGCACTCCCCCACAGGCAGCCAGCGGGACGACCTTGGGCTCGCCACAGCACTGATAAAGCTGTTCTAGCCTAGCAGTAATATCAGGGCTCTCTCAGCCTCACCTCCCTCAAAGCTATCTGTTTTGGGGAGAGGAATGGGAAGGCGACTGTAAGCCGCTTTGACCCTCCTTCGGTCGAGATAAGCGGCATATAAGAACCAACTCTTCTTGTTCTTGTTCTTCTTGTTCTTCTTCTTGTTCTTCTTCTTGTTCTTGCGCTTCTTCTCCTGGTTTTAAACAGAACTGTGCTTTGGCAATTTTTTTTAAAGGGCGGGGGGAGAAAAAAATATGAGGAGGGCACTTCCAAACAATGACCTCGGTTTACAGAATGCCAGTCAAGTCCCCAAGCATGGACCATTTAGAAGGAGCTGTTATGAAGTGCTGGAGGAATTCCTGATCTTTTGAATTGGTTGTAGGGCGCCTTTGCACATTGTCACAGTTGTATGTGACCATGCTGTTAATTTTCAGTGGGTGGGATGCAACTACCACCACGTCAGAGGTAGTGCATGAGGATGCGGAGGCTATGTTGGCTATGCATCAAACCCCGGTGCATTTCCTGCGGCACATATACGTGGAAATAGATTGTGGGTTTTCCCATCCATACAATTTGCTTGCAGGGAGAGCTGATACTGTTTTCCCAGAAAGCCGTGCTGCATGAGTTGTTCTACTAGGTTGGTCGCATGGGTAGCCTTTTGCGCATTTCTGGCTGGAGATGGATCTCAGCCTGCAAGGCAAAACTAGATTATGCGTGTGGATAGCTTGGGCTGGAAGAGGAGGAAAAATAGATTCTAATAGGTGTTTCATCGTCCATATGCTACATAATGTCTGAAAGATGGCACTGAGTTGTCGAGATCTTTTGTAAAGCACATTTCTCCATAAAGGTTGTGCATCTTACTTGTTTAAAAAGGAGGAATGATGTAATACCGCTCAAACATGTGCCCCGACCAAAGCCAAGTGTATGAGAGGTGCTTCACACATTGCATTCCTTGGGCTTACGCCTAAAATATTTTACGCTTCAGACTGGCATGACTTTGACCAACACAAGCATTTGCGGACACACCTAAAGTATCTTGTCAAGGAGTCATTAGGATTCCCTATAATTCCTCATGGAAAGTGCATGCTCAATGGGCAATCTGAGCATGACCTCGCATGTTGTGTGAAACAGCTCTGATGCACCCGTCGACAGGCGAACCTCGCATTTCATCACAGCACCATCAGAATCTCAAGAGCTCTCCAAGTTCCTGTTCTAATGTGGCTGTAGATACTAAAACGAAGTTGACTCTGTGCAGGTAACCTCTGTTCATGTAGGAAGATGAGACCCAATGGGGATGAAGCGCACTCACTGTATTCCATGCTCTTTTGCTTTTGCATTCATTGCTAAGACTTTTTTACATTTCCCTCCCCATCCCTTACCCCACCTGATTCAACATGACAAAATCGATGTGACATTTTCAACAATATCCATGGTAAAAAAAAAAAAAAGTGGTGTGTGTTGGAGGGAGAATCTTCTTGTCTGCTATCGTGTTTTCATGATATTGAAACGGTTGGGATGGTTCTGTTTTGGGAGGTTGGGTTTTATTAGTTTTTTTTAATTTCTTCCGCCATACTGAAGACCAACCAATTTCTTCCAGATCTCATTCCATTCCAGTTGGAGCCATGCCGTTTTTAACACGTGTTTCATAATTCTGGGTGGCCAAGCTGAGGGAGGGCTGTTGGGTTCAGTCTCGGGAGTGGTGACTTTGCGATACAGTCTAAATTTGCACCTCTGAAACTGCCAAGCCGCCCTCTCTCCGATTGTCTCCATCTCCCTATGCACGTTCAGTATCTCATTATACAGCTTAAAAAAAAATTTAGTCGTGTCTTTCATTAACATCCGCCAGGTGATGGTTGAGTTTTATAAACGCTTAGAATCGCTCTACAGGCGTCCTTTGAAAATAGCCAGCTTTCAAAACGTGCCCTTTAATTTGGGCAATTTTTTTGTGAAACACAAGGCACTTAACCGTCTGCTTCCATTGTGGCTCAAAGTGAGGGTGAGGGGGTGAGGATTGTGTTGTTGGCAAGGATTGTGGGGCTTGCTAAATTGGGCTGAAACGCTTTCCTTTGACCGGACTCCTTAAGAAGGCATTAAAAATATATATACACACACAAGCCAGGTGCATTTCTAGCTTGTAATTTACCCATTTTCTCTCTACATTTTCCAACACCAAGACAGTTGATATATATTTTTAAGTGATTATGTGTTGTATTCTATCTCTGTATGTGCTATTTTGTTTTTGCCTTGTAGTAACACAGGTTGGTGTGTCCCAGGGGCATAACATGTGTCCGGACCCTGGGGTTCCAGACAGAGGCAAAAGAATAGGCAACGATTTCCGGTAAGAAGTCATTTTTATTCACCCACCCACCCACCATTCCCAGTGTGTGTGATTTTCCTTTCCTACACTTCCTTTTTTCCCCTCCCTCTGTTTCTGTTCAGTCTTCAGGGGTCAAATTAAATGTATCTGTTTGCTTTAAAGAAAAATCCACTCTTCTTCCTAGGAGTCCAGGTGCCATATGCCCCACTTTCATTTTATCCTCACCATAACCCTATGAGTTTATATATGCTCAGGGAGCGTTAACTAGACCAGGGCCACGATGTAAATTGCATGGCACTGTCAATATATGAACTCAGGTCTCCTCCCCTTTTCTAGTGCTGTTTGCTGACCTCTGCATCTCACAGGTTCTCAATAAATTTGGTTTACATTCCATCTTTCTGTGACTCACATTTTTTGAAGGAGAGCTCCCATATCCCTGGTACCCATTTGACATCATGTTTCTTTTCTTTTTTTTAACCCCCCCCCCCAACGCTCCTGATGACTCTCATTCCAAACTAAGGGCCACTCTAGGTTAGTCCTACTTAACTCTGACTGATCCCCAAGCCCTCCAGGAAGGGCAGGTCTAACTTTTGTCCAGTGTGTTCCTTTTGACTGGAAATGCTAGGGGTTGATCCGGGGATCTGCTGTATCCAAAGCAAATGCTCTGCCACAGAGCTACATTCCCTTCCTGAAGTCGGTGTGAATTTCAGCCTCGTGAGATAATGAAGCTGCCAAAATAGGGGCAGCTTCATTTCTGGCGGAGATGCCACATTGCTGTTAAGTCTGCAGATTGCTGCCACGTGGTTGTCTCACTTGCTTTGGAGAGTATGCTCTGTTGATCTAAAGTGAAGTGACTCCAAGTTCAGTGTACTTAAGATCACGACGTACACTTCGTCTTCAGTAGCATGAACTGGTAGGTTGGCTGAAGGCTGGATGTGTGACCATCTCACGTGATTCATCTTGCACCTTGGAATTTTTTGTGGAATGTTTGCAGTGTTGGAATTTGCACCAGCTTGTCACTTTGCTTTCCTTCCATGACAGCATCAGCATCTGAAGGTGAAGATGTGGCCCTACTGCTTCCAGTGTCCATATATGGGGCATTTCACCCAATGCTGACCCACCATTCACCCATACTGCAGTCTTAAGTGCATAGGGATACCTTCAGAGAACACCGTGTACACATCTATCCTCCCTTTTCTTAAGCCAGGGATCCCAACCAGCGGTCCGTGGACACCTAAGGGGTCCCTGAGACCTCCGGAGGGGGTCCATGGCCTTTCCCCTCCTGCCTTAATGGACTTGGCCCCAAGGTGCCTCCACCCAAAGGGCTTGGTGGTTATGTTGTGGGAGTAAAAACCAAAAGGGTACAGAGTCAGTTGTGTCATGGTATAGGAGGCCTGAGCTGTCTTCTCAGCTCCTGACATGCTTTCAAGCCAACATGAGGTGGAACTGCTGTGGCAGTAGTAAAGGTGAGGGGGAGCAAAAGGCGGGTGAAGGGTGTGGGTGGTGATGTCACTTTCAGGGGGCATGGCCAGCTGACATCACTTCCAGGGGTGCTTGAAAAGTTATATCAGGGGCTCCCCCACAGTAAAAAAGTTGAAAAAGGCTGCCTTAAGCCAACACCTTTGTCAAACGTCTCCTCCCTGGGATCTCCTTCTACATTGATTTGTATTCCTGCAAAAAGTCCCCTTTTTGGGTCAGTGAGGATTCTGGAATATGTTCTGGGCCTTTCCTCCAGCTACATCAGGCATCATCCACCACCATTTGGCTTGCTGTTGCCCCACATGAACTGGAAACTAGGCTCCCTCAAAATGCAATAATACCCTCAAATATGCCCAGCTCTCTCCTACAACTTTTTGGTCCTGATGTTCTGCTCCTCAAGCAGGGGACACTCTCTAGAACTTCTGCTAAGGTGAATAATCTCCACATTCAAATGAGGAATTTCCCTTGGGTCTCCCCTCTGCTTTCCTTTATCAGCTGGGTAATTACTATAGAACTTATTCCCCTGGTCCATTCAGGTGCAGACTCACCAGGTTGCTTCACATATATTCTCCTCCATTAATGTTCCATCCAGTGGAGCTTCATATGTGTGAACTGAACAAACAATACCTTTGGGTCACCTCAACAGATTGCTCCCCTGCCCCTGTGAAGTCAGTTCCCATATAGGGCAGTGAGTCATCCTTGTATCCTGAGAAACACACGCAAGTGTGAACCAGCCCAGCTATGCTGCTTCTGATTCATGAGAGCTTCTAGCCATCCTTTCATGGGCACACCTTCCCTTTTGCTGACAGGAAACAGATGGTGTTTGTGTCAAGTCTGTCAAAGGGGCAGATCAATATTCAATATTATATCTGCTTTGCTCACTCATGTCCCTCCTGATTTTCACTCCCGAGGATCTGAAATTGGAAGCTGGGGCAAGGGGAAATCCAGTAGGCAACAGAGGCAGAAAATATGCCCCTTGATGATACTTTCACTTCCTAAACAACCTAAACCTTGTGACATATAGAACGTGTGAAATGGTCTCATACCAAGTCATACATCTGAACTAAAGATGGTGACAGTCATTATCCCAGCCCCTAGACTGGAAATGTTGTATTTACTTCTATCATTCATATCCTTTTTCCCTCTTTGAAATTTTGGTGGTGTTCCTAAGAGGCCTAGAAGGTCTCCCACCTAGAAACTCACCAGACCTGGTGATGTCTTCTATTCAGGTCTACCCCCCCCCCCCAAGTCTTGACCTTTCCCCTCTGAGCCACAACTTATACTGTGAGAGACTTGGTTGATGCAGCAGATTTGGCCCACTGTTAAAATCAGGGTAAAAATTCTCTTTAGAAATGTCCAGTGGTTGATCTGATAATTCTGTTGCTTAAACCACTACCAGTTAGAAACACAAAACATAACCACAATGCCATTACTTTTGTAGTGGCTTCAGGTTAACAACTTGAAACAACTTAAACTTTTCACAGCTTAGATTTTTTTATTCCCCCCCCCCCCCAAGGGTGCATTTGATCAGCATGTTAGCTGTCCATTGAAGTGTACATGTGTTTTTGCTTCTTGTGATAAATCTGTATCCCATAACAGCCTACTGTCTTTCAAGGCAGCATATAATTAAAGCCGTCCTCAAATAAAAACAGAACAGCTTTTCAGTAACGTAGAATCATAAAGCATGAATGTGCAATTTAAGTAACTTGCATCTTTACTCTAAGTTATCTTTTTTTCCCCCCTATTGCTTGGCGCTGTCTCTGGATGTCACTTGATGTTTTCCCATGTCTGCCTTCACTCCCTGTTCTTTTCTGGGCTCAGTTTTAACCCTTGAATCCCTGTGTGGCTGACACCCACTGGGCCTTTGAAACTACCTCCTTCATGTGGCTCTGAGTGTGCCCTCAGTTGCACCTGCATAATTATGCTGTTGCCTTTGGGTTAGGTTCAGTAAACCAGAGCACAAAAAAGAGGCATTCTCAATGGCTCATTCCCCCCCCCCCCCTGAACATGGAACTCCCTGCCACTGTGGGCTCACCAACTCCAAGCCTCTGTAACTTTTGCAAACATTGTAAGATCTGAATGGTCTTTTCAGACTTGGAGGTTCTCAAAGGAGGACGGAGAAATGTGATGCAGAGAGTTTGTTCTGTAGATCTCCATCTCAAAGCCTAAATAAATGACGCACAGCCATTTTGCAAACACCACACATTAATCCCCGTCATGGATTCATTGCTTGACCCCCAATTGCAAGGACCTCCGTTCTGTCTTGCAGGCTAGGATCCAGCGTCCAGTTCACGTGCAGCGAAGGCTACGATTTGCAGGGCTCCAAAAGCATCACCTGTAAGAAGCTGAGTGACATGATAGCCGCCTGGAGCGACCAGAGGCCGGTGTGCAGAGGTGAGGCGAGGAGCGGCATGGTTCCCAGAGCTCCAGATCGGGCAGGAAATTAGTTTCAATTTCCACCTTCTTGGGGGTTCATTATAAGCAAGGGGAAGGGGAGGAAATTATGATGCTGTGTATCAGGCTCACCCCTTAGGGGTCCCTTTTCAGGACAGCATCCAATAACCTCCTTGCTGAGCACCTTGGTTGCCATTAATTCACTGACGCCTGTAGCCTACAAGGGAGCTGAACTTCATTTAATCACACCTCTTTGTTTATACAGCTGAGCTCATCTTTCTTTTCCCCCTGAAAATGGCACTCTCCTAAAGAGGTACAGCTAGGGGTGATGTCAATTCCTCTTGCAACTCTTCTCACGTGTATCAAAGGGGTCAAAGTCAAAACATCTGCCTTGGTCTGAGACACGTGCCACAGAAGGTTGCCAGGTCTCTTGCAGCTGCCGGTAGGGGATGAGGAGCACTTTTCAGGAAAGAGGAGTGGTAGAAACATGCTGACATCACCCAAAAGTGACATCAACACAGCAGGGAGCAAGGATTCCTATATGCCAGTACCTTTTTGCAAAACAAAAACAAAAACTCATAGAGTGTTGTTTGCCTTGCTGGGTTTTGGGCATTATGTCTTCTGTTTTCTCATTGGGTGATGTCAGAGCAATGCTATATCACATTTTTTTTCAGGCTTATTGCGGGTTTTTTTTTGGGGGGGGGGAGATTTTCCCCCTAAAGTGGGGGAAAGGTGACAAACCAGGGGCTCCCCCAGGCCCCAGCTGGAGACTGCATGCCACAGAGCAAAGAAACTGATAGTGGGGCTTGAAATGTGCTGGACAAATATATGTTTAATCCTGGGAAATATTCACCGAGAATAGATATGCTTTGTTGATTTCAAACAAAGAAGTGAAGAATTGCCAAAAGGTGTACCGGTGATTCAAACACATTTTCAGTATTTTCATCAGTGGCAACCATGAGCTGAAAGTAAAAAATAAAGTCCTCTTGTACAATAAAACAGTACATTTTTAGAAGTATTATTGAGTCGTTTCTTACTTACTCTATAGGGGCTCATGGGAATTGTAGTCCATGGACATCTGGAGGACCACAGGTTGACTACCCCTGCTGTAAGCCATGCCTTTGAAAGTCGAAGGTGTGAGGCCAGATGTGTGCAAACTTGCCTGTACACTAACCCTAGGAACTATTTCCAATATGTTGAGGACCATTGAATGTGGTGGGATCCCCAGGCTGTTCCGTCTCTGACTGCCTTTATCTTAAAGGGCTACTAACGCGGTATGTGTCGTCATGGCAGTATCCTTCTCATTGGCCCCCTGGAAGATGGTGCAAGATGAGGGGCCATAACAAAAATAGCCATGATGTCAATTCCATAGTGTTTATCACTGGAACAGAGACGTCTGCAGCTCAGGGCTTGAAAATTGCCCTCTAGGCTTTCAGGACAGCCGTGACTCTGCAGGAAAGCAAACAAAAAAATACGTTTGCTGCAAAGGAGTGTTATTGGGTAGCTTGCTTCTCTAGCTGCTGTGGCACTGATGGATTACCTTGAGGACCAAAGTGGCTCCCATACATTTTGTTTCTTGTGCTCTGTGCCATGGGTCTTAAAGCTATCCTTGCCAGTCCCCTGCTGTCCTGCTCCCATCTCCTTTTCTTGAAGTTCATTAGGCATACGGCCGGCCAGGCAGCTGGAATCCAGCTAATTCCTTGACTCTGGGGTGGAATGAATCAAATCAGTTTAAGAGGACATTTGGCATAAATGTGCAACTCCGTAAATTAAATTTATAGTGGCCTTTCATTTGAAATAAAGGAGGATGTGCCAGTGTGGTAACAATGCTATTAATCAACTTTATTAGTTCTCTTTAATTAGGAAAAAAAGAAGAAGCAAAACTAGGATTTACTTACATACCTTTATTTCTTCCTCTTAAAAAAATATCATATATATGCAATTGTGTCCTTCTGCAAGTCTTCACTCTGTGGGTACTGTTGAAGGTCCCTGACCCTAAGGAAGGACCAGTCCTGGCCCCAACCTGGTGGAATGAGCTCCCGGGAAAGCTGAGGGCCCTGACGGAGTTATCACAGTTCCACTGGGCCTGCAAAATGGAGCTCTTCCACCAGGTCCTGGGTTGAGGCCAGGGCCAAGATCAACATGGCCCCTCCTCAGAGTGGGCATTTATGTCTATGCACCCCACCCCTAGGTCAATCTGCTTGGGAGATTGAGGGTATTTGGCTGCCAATCTTGTAGGGTTTGTCGGGGGGGGGGGAGTTGAGTTTTGTTCCCTACTACTAAGTAGTAGAATCCAACAGCATTTCTCACGTTCTCATTGAGGTGGGAAACCTGTGTCTGGACAGTATTGCTGCAATGGAGACAGCTCTATGTAAAGAATCCTCTCTGGACAGAAAGATAGCCTATCTAGGAGGAGAGTTTTCTCCCTGTGAAACCAGCTTTCTGTATGGTAGAAATCATTTAGCGTGAAAGAGCTTTCCATCACGCAAGTCCCCATCTGCAGTCTGCAGTGGTATACCCTTGACATAGGTTGGCCAACCAAGTGACAAGTACACCGTTCATTGAATGATTCTCTGATTGAGGGAGGGTCCACTAGGTTTGGATCTCCCACTTCTTGTGCTGAAAGACAAGACTGCCCAGAGGTTTCTTGTCTGAACCATTTGTTCAGCATAAAGTTATATTTTTGTGACCAATAGAGCACATCTCTAGTTTTTTTCTAGGGAAGGGGCAGAAGTGATATCTTAAAGGTCATGGTGTCATGAGTCAGGAATGTTTGTTCCTGATGAGATAAGAATCCCTTTAGGAGCGGCTTCTGACCCGTTCAGCTTCTTCGGTATGACTTGTGCATCCATAATGATGTCAGACCCTGGGGAGGTGTATGATTTGTTGCCAAGTTGTGAACCTGTGCATCTCACTTGTGTTTAGAGATTTTGAAATTTATTTGAACACTACCCCTCCTTTCCAGGGTTCAGGAACCAGAAGTCACTTATGTTTCCCATTTATTCTTATCAGTGTTCAAGCTTGCGACAGACTCTGAATCTTGACATTCCTGGCTGTCAGGTGGGAATGCAACTTGTGCTGTACCACCATCCAGCACTGGCCAGAAGAGGGAGTTGCTGGAAGACCAGTAAGACCAGCAAATGAAACAGGACAAAGGATCTTTTTGCAATGATGCTCATAAGAATTCCCAGGCAACTGGTCTAAGCAGCCAGGTGGAATTTCTGACTGCTTCCCCTGCAGTAGGCCTTTTCCAAAGGCGTGCTGCCAAAAATGGTCTTGCACTACCTTTTTCACAGCAGATAACAATATATATAGGGCTCATCCTCACCCACCATATTGGGCCCCTTTTTATGTTTGTCTTGTGTGGTCAAGCTTGCCCCACGCAGTAGAGAAAGAAGGCTGGATTTGGGGCGGTTTGGCTGTCCTCGTGATTAGACCTGTCGGCCATGTTTGACATGGCCAGCCATGAGTTCTTAGCCTGCAATCTCTCTGGGGACTGCTCTCCTTTTTTCCAGAACCAGCCACAGAGGGTGGCAGTGGGGAAGGAATTGTTGCATCTCTATCAACTCCCTTGTGGGGTTGCTCAGGGAGTGGTTCTCACCCCCCCCCACATTGTTCAACATCTTTATGTGCCCTCTGGCCCAGCTGGTCTGGAGTTATGGGCTGGAATGTCATGAATATGTGGATGACACCCAGCTCTTTCTCCTGATGGACAGCCATATGGACTTTGCCCCCCCCCCCCAGATACTTTTGCCAGATGTTTGGAAGCCATAGCTGGATGGTTGGTGCAGAGTTGTCTACAACCCTCCAAGATAGAGGTCCTGTGGCTGGGTAGTAAGGCGGCAAATCAGGAAACATACCTTGGCTAGGATGCAACTCAACATCTTGCCCTCATCAAGAAACCTGGGGGTGATTCTAGATGCTTCCCTTTCTAGTTCAAAGGAGTAGCATGCATTATGTTTTCCCATCTGCACCAAGCTAAGCTACTAATGCCTTATCTGTTGTCAGATTGTTTTGCCACAGTCATCCATGCAATGCTCACCTTCAGATTAGATTTCTATAACTCACTTTATGCTGGCCTACCTTTGTCCCTGACCCGGAAATTGCAGCTGGTGCAAATTGCAGCTGCTAGGGTCCTCACAGGAACATCTTGTAAGGGCCATATCCAGCTTGTGCTGAGACAGCTGCATTGGTTACCAGTTGTGGCTTGGATCAGGTTCAGGGTTTTGGTGATAACCTTTAAGGCCATCTTTGGACTGGATCCCTCATATCTGCAGGATTGCCTATCTCCTTATGCCTCCCACAGGGCTTTGCACTCTGCAGGTATGAATCAGTTGGAGGTTTCCAGCCCAAGGGAGATTTGTCTGGCCTCAACCATGGCCAGGCCCTTTTTGGTCTTGACCCTGACCTGGTGGAATGAGTTCCTGGGAAAGCTGAGGGCCCAGACAGAATTGTCTCAGTTCCACAGGTCCTGTAAAATGGAGCTCTTCTGCCAGGTCTTTGGTTGGGGCCAGAGCAAGTAAAATCTGGGCCCTTCACTGGCTAGCCAGGACATCAGGCTTCCCTGTGGTAATCCCTGAGGCATTTTCATCAAAAAGGTCTGTCAAACCAGGAGGAGGTGGAAGTTTTTTGCCAACAAGGTGTGGGTTTTATACTGGGGATTTTATTATAGTTGTATGGGTATTTTATGTTGGGGAACTATTGTTATCTGCCACAAGCCGCTGTATGGGAGTGGTGGGATATAATTTGAAATAAACAAATAAATAAGGCAAAGGTGGATGGATGCTTCCAATGAACCAGTAAAGTTATAAGGGCACATGTTCAACTAGTATTTCTGACCACATTCCCACATTTTGCATCCGACCATCTCTCATTGGTCATAGCTGAAATAATGTGTGTAGGTATAGTCTCTACTCCTAAAGAGCTACAAATCATGTCTGTGAGGTTGTGTCTCAGCCAGGCAAAAGTTTTGTTTTGTTTTCTGTTTCATCACCAACTGCAGCAGTCACCCAACATACGTGATATTTTGGCTCCCACCTCCTCCCATTTTTAAGATTAGGTTGGACAGCTCTTGTCTCCAGAGACCGAAGCCACCCTTGTGACAGCTGAAGAGGGTTATGTGAGCTCATTTCCACCTCCACCTGGCTGTCCCCAACTCTCTGTTTTGTCATAGATCATAGTTCCTTGTTTCATTGGCTCCACCCTTCTGTGACATTTGTTGAAAACATCTGTGCTCTGCTTAAGTTCTCTCTTGCTCTGCCTCTTCCTGCCCCTCGACTCATTAGATTTCTACTTTATCCTGCTTCGTTTTTTGAGCGCTTCCTGGCATACGGATTTATCCGGCCCTTTTCCTTGTGGAGTCCGAAGTTTTAGAAAATTGTTGAGCTAGTTATCAGGTAACGTTAAACTCCTTACAATGTAGTCACATAACAATTTTAAAAATCAAATTTGGGTTGGATCCTGTTATCTGTTCCACTAATGGCAACACCTCTCTCTGGCCCATGAAGCCTTCTGCTGACATGAGAGGACTGGGAGGCGGGATCCAATATTGATGCAAAAATAAATTTCTTACCCTCTAGAACAGCCTTTTCCAACCTCTTTGATCTTGAAAGTACTGCTGAAATATTTTTCAGGATTCAAGGAAGAGGAAAGGGAAGGCGACTGTAAGCCGCTCTGAGACTCCTTTGGGTAGAGAAAAGCAGCATATAAGAACCAACTCTTCTTCTTCTTCTTCAAGCTGCCAGGAAGTGATGTCAGCTGGCCACGCCTGTCTTCCATGCCCTCCAGAAGTGAGAGGAGCCTTAGGAAGCAAAGGTTTAAATGGCTGGCTCTTCCCACCCCCACCAGGCCAATCATTGATCTCTTGGGGAGGGGGCGTGTCTACCTCTCCAAATAAGGGTAGATTTTTTTTTTAAGTTTTCTTTCCTCTGCTCTGAGCTGGAAACAGCAAGCACAGGGTAAAAGGGCTCTCCCCGGCCACCATATTGAAACCCCACACACACCATTGAGGGGCCTTCATGGAGCCATACGGGACCGTGCCTGGGAAATCCAGCTCTAGAAGCTTTGCATGATTCAGTTTTTCTTTTTTAAAGTACCACTTTGGCGTGTTGATCCTCTTCTTTTCCAGCTTCGGTTTGCTTGTTTCCTTTTCCGTTCGATATAGTGAAACCTTCAATGTGGTAAAACCTTTTCATCTTCAACCCTCTGCCTGTGCCCTTTCTCTACCTGTAAAGTCCAGATGTGGTTTGACCCGTCCTTAAGGCAGCATGTTCAACTTGTCTGGCCTACTTAGGCTGTGCCCTGCAAACCCTAATGTAGTCCGCCTCTCATAGATTGCAGCCAAATGCTGGACATCTCCTTCTGAGCTCCATTTTCCAACAAGAAGACTGTTGAGCTGCACGGCTTCTGTTGTTGCCTTCTTCCTGTTGGGACACAATTGTTCAAACTAGCTATTTGTTAGGAAAGGAGTGATGGTCCAGCTCTAAGCCTATAGCAGTCTGTTGAGCATCCTCATGTACATGAAATCCTGACCTGCAGGTGGGGTCTTAGGTGGGACGGCAAAAGCATATGAATTCCTTGGTCTCCAGCTGATAGTTACACTGCCTGATGGATCTCTTGGCATACAGCCACAGGGTTATATCCTGCAGAAAATTTCCATGGTGGAAGGACGCCAGTTCTGTGCCTGTATTTCTTTGTCCCCAACTGAAGGACCACCTGGAACTAATATTTTCCTCTAGACATGTTCCTTTCTTTTTTTTCCCCCTTTCCCCTGCTACAGCTAGAATGTGTGACATGTACCTCCGAGGCCCCAGTGGAGTGATCACATCTCCCAACTATCCAGTTCAGTACGATAACAATGCCTACTGTGTATGGGTGATAACAGCAGTCAACCCAGCCAAGGTAAGTCTCATGGATGCATGTCCCTGGAACCAGGTGTAGTCTGTTTTTGTAGGGGCCAGGCAGTGGGTGGCTCTTTGCAAAACTGGACCTGCAGATGCTATAGAGAGTCTTGTAAGGAACAGAAAGGGGGATCCATATTGGATCAGCAGACCCTGTTAGTTGGAAATTTATTTTGGAGTGAAACTTTGAGATGGATTGGGAGGTTTCTGCTCAGAGAAAACATACTGAGGATTGTTGAGGGAAGCCAAGAGAGTCAATGGCAAAATCCTTCAAAAGGTTTCCATTCATTGCAGGGGGAGGGGGAATTATACCTTTCTGGCACTACAATGATGCCACCTTCTTTCCCTGTTGCTTGCATATCAGCTAATGTGTTGCTCTTCTACACCAATTTCAAGCTTAAAGAAGACATCTCTTGCCTTCCCCCTACACCTGGAATGGTTTTTCTCTACGCTCCAGTCAATTAAACAAGCAAAACAATCTTCCTCCATCTTCCAGTCTCTATTGCTTCAACCATGTTATTTTAAATATATGTGAGCAATACCTTCTGAAGTCTCAGATAGAGATATCACTAAACAAGATTTCAAGGAAGTTGCCGGGCCGGGGGAACACTCCAGAATTTCTGTAGTCCTTGAGCCTCCCTATTACGGATAGATGGAATAATTTATGTTTAAGAGTTTAGAAAATGCACTATAAATTATGCACAGCAATCAAAGTTTGTCTGGCAGGCTCCAGAATTCTGCTTCTCTAGATGCAGAACTTTGTTCAAACAGACCTCAGAGTCCTGACTGTATTGCCCCCATATTTATTTTTAGACCATTCATCGTATTATTGGTGCAGAAATAGGTGATTGGTGAGTGAAATCAGTAATTGTTGGATCAGATTTGGCAGAGGATTGATGGGAAGTAGCTTTCCTGGTCTGTAGAAGCCAAAAGGGCCCATCCTTATTGGTGCAGACATGCTCTGGAAACAGCAACAAAGCAGTTGAGATTAGGGGTGTTTCTGGCACACCTGAGTGGATGTTGAAGACTGGATGCTGAAATGGATGTTGAAGAGGGCGATGCTTTCCTATCCATTTGATTTCCTCTGTAAGGCGAATCGTGCCATTGGCAGCCATATATATTGTACGGCTGGTACTGAGCTGCCCAGCTTCAGACGCTGGATAGAACACTGAATGTTTGAAGACCATGGTTCAGTGGTGGAACATCTCCTTGGAATGCAGAGGCCCTTAGTTCAATGCCCAGCATCTCTAGTTGGGAAAAAATCGAGGACCAGGTCCTGTGAAATCCCTCTGCTTGAGCCCCACTGCCAGGCATTACTGACCTTGGTAGGCCAGTGGTCTGTTTCAGTATGCGAGAGCTTCATATCATGTATGTACATTAAAATATTCCTCTCATTTAAAACGAACAGGCAAATGTACTGCTGCCGCCTCCCCCCATCCCTGTCTAACTCCAGGGGAGCAACTACAGAAAGAAAGGCTTCTCCATCTCCAATTCCTGGAATGATCACTTCAGTTTTTCCAGGCTTGTGTTTGGCAGAGTGTTTGGGCCTTGTTGGCATTGTTTGGATAGCTGCTTCCCTGCAGGGAGCACCAAGGGACCCAGCTGGGTCTTTTGCTAGGTCCCCTTTGCTGTTGCAATGCCTGGTGACAGCACGGGAGCCATTGTCTAGATCAGGGGGAGTCAACCTGTGGTCCTCCAGTTGTCCATGGACTACAATTCCCATGAGCCCCTGCCAGCAACCGCTGGACATCTGGAGGACCACAGGTTAACTACGCCTGGTCTAGATGTTTGCCAGGCACCCCCTCCTGACCAGCACCGCTGCCGTTGAACGAGATGATTGCCGAAAAACTGCATTGATGGATTCCGGGCAAGCACAGCTGTGCCCATTTGTTACTGCTCAGCTTGTTGCTGTTAATGCGAGAAGTTGTTCGGCGACTGCAGCCCGATGTCTTCCCCGATGTTTAAATGGCTGAGAATGTTCCTTGGGTTCCCTTGGGCTTCTTGTCTTCCCAGACGGATGGGAAGAGGAGGAAGAGAGCGAGAGAGAAACAAGTGGAAAACAAATCAATTCCTTTTAGCATTTGTCTGCTCTCACTGGAATCTGCCGAGATTGCAGAAACGGATTGCTACAAGATATTACGGTGTGCTCAGAAATGGGATTGTGGGGAGGGAGGAGGGGGAGCCGAACATGGGCAGGTGAGAATCCTGAATCCCGACTCCGGGAGGGTGAATTAGTCAACAGCAATTTGGTCTTATTTGTTCCTCAGCATCCCGCATAGTGGCCTAGCACATCTGCTTGTTGGGTTGCTGAACCCCCTGTTTTTCTCTTGTTGTTATTGTTGTTAATGTTGTGGTTAAATATTGTCCAGTCACAACTGACTTGTGGTAACTCCCCACGGGGTTTTCAAGACAAGGGATGAGCAGGGGTGACTTGCCTTGTCTTCCTCTACCCAGGAACTCCCATCTTCCTTGGTGGTTTCCCATCCAAATGCAAATCGCGACCAGCCCTGCTTAGCTTCTGAGGTCCGGCAAGCTCGGGCTAGTCTCAGCTATTCTGTCTGCTCCCTCTTTGTTGGCGCGCCCTCATTTTTACATGGACATGACAAACACAGTGGGAGTTCTGACACGACAGATGTGTCAAATGCGATACATTTGTTGGATTTTAAGGTATCAGGACACATTTGTTGTTTCGGATGCAAAAGGGGAACACACTTATTCCACCGGGATTTCCCCTTTTAGTCAAGCACTCAGCCCTCCAATAGGGGCAGCAGGAGGGTACAAAAGAATTTCTCACTTGGCCTGATGTGACTTGAATGCGGATGCTTTGGCTGGGTTCTTTTAATCTGAGGCAGAAATTGCAGATGTCAAACACTTGCAATTTAGGGATGAAATGTGAATGGGAAAATAGACGCCGGTACTGAGACCTGTGTTTCCGGGCTTGAGGATTAGCACTTGGTTGAACTTGCGGCTCACTAGGACCCATTATGCATGGCGGCAGCTACTCCGTGCTGCTGCCGTGCCGTTGAAGCGGGGCAAAAAGCCACACCCTCCCCTGTGTACACACGGGGGTGGAGTTCCGCCAGCTGTCCCGGCACAATGGCCCCACGCACGAAACTGGAAGCATAGCTAAGCAGCGGTAGAAGCTGGGGAGGGGGGAGTGGGGGCAGGGGCCCCCACTGCAGGATTTTGGGGAGCAGCATGCTGCTCTCCCACCATGGTGGGGGCACGGAGCTGGCAGAGGCGACAGGCGTCCTTGCAGGGACACTGTAGGTTGGGGAGGAGCCAGGCCAGAAGCCCGGCTCCTCCGATTATGCATGGGGCTCGGGTGGCCTGGCCCTCGCCTGTGCCCTCGGGAGTCCTGGGACTCTGGAAGAAGTCACGTTTCATTAACACGGGTCTTCCAAGGGCTTGGGCCAGGACACACCCACGCTTGTAGCAGCAGCGTGCATTATCCGGGATTTTCCCCAATGCCCTGCTGCCGCCAGCGCAGGCGTTCTGGCCCGTGCATGATGGTTCTTCCTGAAGAAGTTTGTCCTTGCTGTGCTGAAGGTTTTGAGTGGCTGATGTTAAGTGAGGGGTTGTAAACTAAGGGATAGCTAAGCACCCCAAGCTATCCTGCGCATTTCGGAAATGGGGGTTAAAGGAAAACGTTTTGCAGCTCAGCTTTTCTTATTTCTACCCCATGCCCTCCTCAAGGACTCAATAATTAGCCATGTAGCAGTTGACACCAGTTACAAAGGAGATATTGTGAACAACTGGAAAAGCGTAAGACAAATGTGCAAATTAGTAAGAGTAGCCAAACACGTTTTCGAAATCGATTCAGGAGGGTAGCCGTGATGGTCTAAACTAGACCTTTAAGACCAACAGTTTAATTCTGAGTGTCGGGTTTTGTGCTTATACTCAGAATTAAACTTTGTTGCTCTTAAAACTGCCTCTGGACTCAAACTTTGTTCTACAGGTTTTCAAAAAAAGGATTCAAGTAGAGAAGAACTTGGGCTCCTTGAAGATTAAAGAACCCCCCACCCCCAAGAACTTAGTCATCATAATTCCAGCTTCCCTAGTGGGAGTTGCACCTGCTGGCCACTTGACCTGGGAGAATGAGGCGAGCTAAAGAACCAAGTGGGGGGAAATCTGAATGGAGAAGGATCATAACTGTAAGAGGTTCTAGGTTTACCCTTGCAGCATTCCCACTGAAAAGATTCTGGGGTAGCTGAACTGAGGAGAAATCCTCTCTGCCTCTGCACAGCTGGAGAACCACAGCTACGAGTGGGCTGGTCTGTTCTTTGCATGACAAAACTTCTCATCTTCATAGATTTCTAGAGTTTGTGGCCCTACCTGATTCTGGTACTCAGGGAATTTCAGAATATCTGTGGCCAATAAAGGCCGGTGTTTAGGGTGTGGTGTCTAGAGAGAACACCTGACTGGATTCAGTTGGATGTGGCATCTCTGAAATGGTCAGAGATAAGTTCACTGGTAGGTCTATATTTCAACATGGGATGTATTGCTGAGTGTGTATTGGAGAGGGGTGTGTGTCCAGTGGCTGTACTCCACTTGACAGCTGGAGCTGTTTGTGCTGGTCTCGTTAAGCATTGTCCTACCTAGAATTACATTTAGCCCTCTTTCCCTGTGCCCAGCAACCTCTGGGGAAGAAGAACAAGCCTTCCTCCCCCTTCCCGGCTTCCACAACCAGGCTTACTGCTTCTAACTGTGCATGTCCGTGTTGATGCTGCCTCCACATTGCCTGCTCCAGTCAACAAGGACCTCTTAGGCTCTTTTCCCTGCATTGCCCTTCCTTTTTTGTAGCTGAACATGGGGCAGGAGAAGATCTTCCTGTTTCTCAAGAAGTTAGAAAACTGTTGGTTTCTAGTAGGGTAGTTTGAAGACTCCATCATAGTATGGGATCTTGATCATTGGTATTTATCAGATGGCAGCCGGTGACCACGGGTAGGCTTACCATTCCTCCAGTCAGGAAGAGACTCCTCCATCCCAAAGTTATAGCATGGAGCTCTAGGAATCACTGGTAACTCTTTGGTTTTATCACACAGTTCCCATTTATTCCTACCTGCTTCCACTTCTAGGTCTTCTTCAGTTACATCATGCTTTTAGCGCCACCCATCCCTCCAGCCAGTTGCCAGATTGGCCTAGCAATCTAGCATGAGTGATCTGGGTCAGCAAATGCAGGACCAGCCCAGGATTTAGAGTTGTGTTATGTATATTTTTCCTTGAGAGCCAGTTTGGTTTAGTGGTTAGGAGTGCAGACTTCTAATCTGGCGAGCTGGGTTCGATTCTGCACTCCCCCACATGCAGCCAGCTGGGTGACCTTGGGCTCTCCACAGCACTGATAAAACTATTCTGACCGGGCAGTGATATCAGGGCTCTCTCAGCCTCACCCACCCCACAGGGTGCCTGTTGTGGGGAGAGGAAAGGGAAAGGGATTGTAAGCCGCTTTGAGACTCCTTCCGGTAGAGAAAAGCAGCATATAAGAACCAACTCTTCTTCTTCTTGTTGTTTAAATTATTTGGTTGTTATTCTGCTTAGAGTTCCTTTTGGGGAGAAAAGCAGAACAGAAAAAGTAAATAAACGTTCATGATCGAATCTTTGTGGTTGCTGTTCTTTCTTTGGTGAAGTAGATCATACCTGACAAGGTTAGAATTTTGGTACACTTGCACACCAATAGAGCCTGTCAATGAGACAGTTTTATTAGTTTGCATTTTTTTCCCTTTGAAATTTGGGATCCAGCCTTTTAGCTATGTGAATTTTTACACAGTTCAGCTTGACAAGTTCGTTTCCCTAAATATTTTCCTACCTTGCATAGTTTAGACAACTGGCCTAAACAGAGGAGGGAAAGACACACATACACGCACTCACACATTTGTGATATATCCATGCGTACTCACCAGGAAATGATCCATTCCTCCCCCAGATGACCAGTGGAATGACTTCTGTAAACCTGCCATGGCCCATCTCACTTAATCTGGCAGATCTCATTAAATGCTTTGCCTTTGTGGTCTGTTTTCTATGACTTTTAAAGGCAGAATGCTATTCATTTATCTATATTTGCCAGAAGGTCTCTTGTCCTTTAATGACTCATTAAATAATTTCAATCTTTAACTAAAAATAAAAATAAATCCAGGTCAAGGGGTGGGTGGTGGGAGGGAAGAATGAAAGAATATATAAATCTCGTCCTCTGGAAGCTTGTTCATATGCAACAAGGTTACAGTCTACAGTGTACTAAAATATAATTAGCTGTTTAATTAGGGTCAGACTCGTTAAAATGCAGTTTACTTGAATGACTGCTTTAACTAATGATGTGTGCCACTTAACAACCCTTTGTTCTTTGGATTAATTACATTATTTTATCATTACATGGTTTTTTAACAATATTTTTAGCACAGGTGGATACATAGTTGTAGTAAGGACATCAGACTTTATACTTCTCGAGTGGAAACAGCATTAAGATACAGGCCACAGCCGTGTTTGAACAAGATTTTATTTTGAGATAGATGCTTAGACTTTCCTCTCCCCCCCTTTCCCCAGCTTATGAATAAATATTAACTCCTTTATCTTCATTTAGGAAGCAGTCTTTCGTTTGGTGACGGAGGTTAAATAACTAGCGTTGCTTATTAAATGTGCAACATGTTTTGTGTTTGCTAGCTTTAATTAACAGATCATTATTTGTGCTGTGCCAATGCTTTTTGTGTGTTTCGATTGTGGTGCTGACGCAAAATCTTTTTGGTCAAAAATAAAGGCAGCTTGTTGAAAACATTGGAAAGGGTTTTGTTGTTGCTGTTTGTTTGTTTTTGAGGCTGCTTTGATGGGACTGTCTCCTCATGGATGTCCACCCAGACTCCCACCTGGATACATTTGCCAGTTATTTGGAAGCTGTTGCTGGATGGTTAGAGCAGAGCCATCTGAATCTCAAGCCTCCAAGATGAAGGTCCTGTAGCTGAGCAGGAAAGGTGCAGGACAGGAAGCACAACTTAGCATCTCACCCGCAGCAAGGAATTTGGGCGTGATCCTGGACACCTCCCTTATGATGGAGACGCACATCATAGTGTGCAGGAGTAGTGTGCACACCGTTTTATCATCTTCATCAAGTGCAGCTATTAGTGCCCTACCTGCCCCCAGACTGTCTGGTCACAGTGATCCATGTGGCGGTCACCTCTAGACTGGACTTCTGTAACTCACGTTACACTGGCCTAGCCTTGTCCTTGACCCGGGAACTCCAGCTGGTGCAGAATGCAGCTGCTAGGGTCCTCATTGATTCACCTTGGAGGACACCTATCCAGCCAATGCTGAGGCTGCTGCACTGATTACCAGTTTGGGCCCGGATCAAGTTCAAGGTCTTAGTTCTGACCACTAAGACCGGTCACGATTTGGGCCCAGGAACCACTTGTGTGCTTATGCAGGACAGGGAACTCAGAAAGTTTATTATTTGTTTTATGTATTTATTTATTATATATTTATATGCTGCCCTCCCTTGCAGCTCAGGGCAGTTTATGTAGAACACAAAGCACAGTATAATTTCATAGAACACAGTATAATTCAATAACTTGAATTAAATGCAATAGTAACAGTAGTTTCAATACCAGTTCTAATAACTTCCACATAACAACTCCAACACTACGATGACAGTAATCTGATAACTATGGTCCCACAGATTGGTTGGGTCCCATTCATAGGGAGTGATTTCTGTGGGTCCAGTAGATGTTGTTGGTTTGGTTGACCTCAACCAAATTCCTGGCAGAAGAGCTCTGTATTGCAGGCTCCACAGAACTTTGATAGCTCCAGCAGGGCCCTGATCTCTTCAGGGATCTCATTACACCAGATGGGGGCCAGGATGCTGAAAACTCTGACCCTAGTTGAGGTCAGATATGTTTCTTTAGGGCCAGGGATCACCAGCCAGTTGGAAGTGGCAGAGTATAGGATAGGGCTCAAGGATAGGGCTCACTGGGAGGTATAGACAGCAAGGTGGTCCCTTGGGTACACTGGGCCCAGACCACATATGGCCTTACAGGTGATTATCAAGACCTTAAGTCTGAAAGTTCCACTCTTCAAGGTTCACAAATTATTGGATGCATGCCAGCGTAACTTTTAGTCTCCAAGGCCAGTGAAATGTGTTAATGTAGTGCAATCTTTGGCAATCAAAACTGTTGTCATTGTCCTCTTTTTTTTTTTTTGCTTTGGTATTAGTTGCAAATTCTTGTCTTTTCTTGATGTGATCTTTGATTAATCCCAGTTATCCACCTCTGCTCACCCTCGGGATGGCCTGATTTGGGGGCTACCTCAAGACATCTGGTACCCGGAGGGCATCATCTCCTCCTACCAATGACGTTGATGCTCAATCCACCAGCAAAGTCTTTTGGGCCAAGCTTCATTGGAATGAATCCAAAGCGGTGGCCATATTAAGCCTGTTGCAGGGGGCTAGCAATAATTTAAAGATGACCAAAATATTATTCCAGTTTAAGCTTGCATGGACTACAACTCATCTCAAAAGAGTCATCTGTTGCAGTAGACTGTAGCCTTATTCTGGGGAAACATCTTTAATTAATATATTTATTCTATTTCATAGCTGCCACTCCCGGACCTGCCAGCTCAAGGCGGCTTACAAGATTAATTAAAACAGTAATTAATCTTCAAGGTGCCACTAGGTTCCTTTTATCAAAATGAGTTTCTTAATTGATTTGAGTCACACTGCCTCCTGTGACTTGGTAGTCCAAAACCACAGTTTCATTTACTTCCAACTACTGTGGTCTTTCATCCATCCACAATGGAAAGATGCAGAGATCACCTTGAATCGACTTGTTCAGATGATGCTTCTGCTGACCGCATTAGGTAAAGCAGCCACTTCATCTTTTGCAATGGCAAGAAGATATCAAGCTGGGGGTTTGCTCCATGACCATCCAGAATGGACTGGCTCCTTAACTTCCAGGAAATGTCCCAGTCTGGGCCAAGGGGCCTCTTCAGCTTTTGCATTCCAGCAGAGAATGTTGACCCAGGCTGTGACAATGGGTTGTAGGCTCAGCTACTGGCCACTCTCTGCTGCAGTCAATTCAGGCCAAGGTGACCCTGCCCACACTGCTACAGGGGCTGTTTTGCTCGCCCTGTGGTGGGTGTTGAATGATAGAGTGGAGGCCAATATAGCCGACAGAGGTGGATCATGTTGTTTGTGTATATTTAGGGGAAATGAATCAAGTCGTCTTCCTGAGCAGCGGCTGCAGTTAATTGCTTCTGTAGCGCTGAACGGTCCTTTAGAATTCATGCCGAGTGTATCCATTTTCACAACAACTTTGTAAGATAGAACAGGGCAAGAGCTTGGCTCATTCCATGCCATCCAGATACTCAATTAGGACCAGACATTTTCAGGGGTGTGTTACCTCTGGCTCAGCACTCCGTAGTCGTGTTTGTTCCTTTCTGCCCAGTTCTCCCATTAGCCCACCTGACATTTCAGGCTTCGTCACTTTTATGCTAACTCTGCATGTCTTCGCTAGGTCATCAAACTCACCTTTGAAGAATTTGATTTGGAAAGAGGATACGACACACTCACAGTGGGGGACGGAGGGCAAGTTGGCGACCAGAAGAGCGTGCTTTACGTGTAAGTAGGTCATGCTTTAGATGCCGGTGCATGCGGGTCGTACTGTATGCGTATATCGTATTCCCTGCACGGAGTTTGGATGTCTTGGCAGCATGTGTCCTCTCACTTCCTTACAGTGAATAATTTGTTGGCACGAAAGACGGACTGGATGTTATTTAAATAGCCATTCCTTTGAGAGAGAGGTACTAAGATCAGAGACTTGAGGTATATGATAAATCGTAGCCAGCCAAGATGCAAGAACTCATTCCCTTCCGTGGGGTATTCTTCAGGGCCTGATCAAAAAGTATAAATAATTGGCTTTGGAGGCAGAGCAGCCCCTTCCTCCTGCCTTGGCAGCCTGGCACCCCTGGTCCTTCTGAAGTTCTGAGCAGTGGCCCTTCACCGGGGATTCCCAAACTGGCTGGTTCTATGCAGCCAGTTTGCTGTCTGTTATATCAGGCACCAACTTGTGCCACGAACGCAATGTGGTGCTTGCTTGTTGGAAATATACATTGCACTGCCCCTAAGATTAGGAGAGTTTGCAAGGAGTTGGGAAGGGGTGACCACCAGGAAGTGCTGCTGTACAGAGAAAAACAAGGGCACTTTGCTCTTGTTTTATTTGTGTGCAAAATGTCTGTGCCTCCTCTTCTCCTCCTTCTGTCTCCCACATGGCTCGAATAAAGTCTTACTTGGATGAGGAGGAGGAAAAACTCTTGCCCTTGCTTTCCCACACACACTACACAGGATTCTTGCTTCTTATAATTGATGCCAAATGTGTATGAACTAGCAGCCTTCTGTGCAAGGCTAAATCGTGGCTCGGAATCCACAGGAAAGTGGTCCTGAAAATAATTATAGCTTAAGGGGAATAATTATAGCTTAAGATACTTTGAGGAACGACATGGTCATGCTCAGTGATGGCTTTCCTTCTTTTGACCAAGATCTGGCAGCACAGGAGACCTCAACCTTCAGCAGGTAGACATCTCAGCAGTAGGGAGACTCTTGAACATACTCAGAAGCACCTGTTGCCAGCAGGAAACCCCGGAATATCATTTGCGGTTCTTCCCAGCTCAGTCTTTTGAGCCAGGAACAATCAAAGGCAAACTGGTTGTTGGTAGTAAATCCCTTAAGGCTAAGGCTGCTGCAGGTGTGCGAATTCATCCCCCTCCTCTACTTTTGTGTAGGTAACTTTGGAAAACCAAAGGTCTGGTGCTTAGTAGAACCGGGACCAAACTCCTGAGTTTACCATTTTTAACCCACCTGGTCCCATTATAAGATTTTGCACCATCACTAATGGAAATGAAAGAAATGCAGAGTTTGGGAATGGATTGCCAGTTGTTGTTGTTGGGCATATATGCATAAAGAGAGAAGAATTGCACATACCAGGTCAATCTAAATGTTGCCAGTGGTGGATGCATTTGGAGGGTAAAGGTATATTTGCAGTTTGAGAAAGGAAGGGTAAAGACAAACTCATGGCAGGAAGGGGAAGAAACAAAGTGTCCATGTCGGGGGGGGGGGGTGTGGGGAAGGTGACCAGATGCTGCTCTGTATCCTTATGGCCTTGTGTCAGGGGAAAACGTTTTGCAGGAGAGGCGGATTTCAAGGAAGCCTCAGGGCAGCATTCTTCAGGCATTATGGGCATGGCTGAGAACCATTGATTAGTCAGGTTGCGAAGCTGCCACTTGGCCTGGTTCTTCGATCTATTGTGCTAGGAAATACTAGAGATACTCCCAAAAGTTTCTCTGATAAACATTCTCCTTGAAACAATCAGCTTTGCTCCATCTAGATGTCGTCACAGGCCAGAATGGGCATGGATAAGCAGTTTGCTTTTTAAAATGCAATCAATACTCTGTAGTTACAGCACACATTGGATTCTAGCAATACAGAACTCCTTGTGCATATCGTATGTAACCACAATGCTGGTATTCAAAAGCAGGGACGAGCACAAACAAGGAAAATGTGGCTCTGCTTGTGGTATGCCCAGTTTGTGAACTATGAACTGTCATGAGCTTTTAGGTGCCAAACAAACTCCTTGGTTTTGTGAGATTCTTGATGTGGTAAAACACTCCCACAGCATGCTAGAGACACCAAGCTCATAAGGGATCTCCAGCCGACTCTCCGTGACTTGCCTTCCAAGTTGGTACAGGGTTGGATGTACAGGGTTGAGTTGTGCCCCCCCCCCCCGAAAATAGGAGCCCCAAGGAAGGTGCTTTCTGGGTGAAGGTTCAGAAGTCTATAGAATGGACCCTGTGCAAATTGTGATGTTGCGTGATTTGGCATATCACGAAGTGGCCATTTAAACTTTAAAGGGAAAGAGAAAGGTCTTTCCTGGGATCTGAGGAGGGGAATTTGAGGTAGACGCACCAAATTTGCAGCATAGCTGCAGGAGCCTCTCTTCAAAAGAGCCCCCAAGTTGCAAAAAGATTGAGCCAGGGGGTCCAATTCTAGGGGCACCCTCATCTGATCTCCATAACTTCCTTTGTTGAAGAAAAAACAGAGTCTCTGGTCTGCTCTCATCATCATAAGAAATAATGGAAGAATAACTGGACCCCCTGGCCCAATCTTTTTGCAGCTTGGAGGTTCTTTTGAGGAGAGGCTCCTGCAGCCATGTGATGAGTTTAATGCCTCTACCTCAATGCCCCCTCTCAGAGCCCAGAAGAGACAGAAAGGGAAAAATCCCCATAGACTTGAATGGCGTCCATTTGACTGAATCTGAATCAGTTCAGCAGAATCAATACACTACAAGTGATTCAGATGAATTGATTTGGTCCGAATCTTCTTCTCCTTGCACATGTCTACTGCTGACTTACGGCAGTCACCTAGGGCAGGGGTAGTCAAACTGCGGCCCTCCAGATGTCCATGGACTACAATTCCCAGAAGCCCCTGCCAGCGAATGCTGGCAGGGGCTTCTGGGAATTGTAGTCCATGGACATCTGGAGGGCTGCAGTTTGACTACCCCTGCCCTAGGGTTTCAGTGTAAGAGACAAACAGCAGTGGTTTGCCATTGCCTGCCTCTGCATAGCAACCCTCATCTTCTTTGGTGGTCTCCCATTCAAGCACTAACCAGGGCTGACCCTGCTTAGCTTCTGAGATCTGATTAGGCTAGCCTGGGCCGTCCTAACATTACTGTGGTGCAGATGACCCATAAGAAGGACATGCTGCCTTTGTGTCTGATTTTCTGTCACCAGAGAAAACAAGGAAGAATTCCCTCTAGGGATGCAGGAAAACAGTGCAAGAAGGCATGTTAAAAATAGGTGTGTATTGAAAGCGACATGTCAGTCAACTAACGTTATTTTGCATCTTATACGGGCCGGGCGAAAGTTCATTTTGGCTCCTAGTTTTGAATTGGTGGCTTGTCTGAAAATTATAAATGATCTGACTAAGCAGGACAACTCAGGAATCGTCTGATAAAAATTCACCCAATGTTTGACACTGTTTTGATGTATTATTTATTTATGCATTTGTACTGCCCATTTTCCTATGCATTCCTATGCTTGTTATCGGTACCCTGAATATATTGTTTATAATTGTATGTATGTCACGTTTTCGTATTGTGGATTCCGGTGGTGTTTTTAATTTGTTGCTTACAACACCCACATATGTAATAGACCTTGTTGTGGTTTTGTTTATCACTTGCCATCTTCCTTTGGGGGCCAGACCCACACATTCCTCATTGCATGCATCTGAACACATCGCTACTAGCCTTGTTTGTGAAGATTGCTTTATTTGAGCTGTAAATGTCACCTTTCATTGGTTGGCTTTGAATTGTTCCTCTTTTGCCATCAAAATCAATGTGTGTCAGAGACAATACATTGTACATTTCTTTTCCCACTCGCATCATGTTTACACTTTAACAAACCATAGATGGTGGCTGAATCTCTCCTTCCTTGCTTTTGACAAATAAATTAGCATGGATAAATAAGTTATTTTAAAAGTAACGTGACAGGAGCAAGCTGCATTCTGGATTTCTTAACGTAAATGTTTTTTTTCCCATGTTTACCATGTCATAAAAGACAAAATACCGTTTCGTGTTTACATACATACAATTACGTTGCTGTGCATTAAATAAAAAGATTATAATTTGTCTTTGGGAGTAGGGGAAGGTACTTTATAGTAACAGCCCAATCCTAGGATTTAGGTTCCATTGCATTCAAGGGGTTTACTCCCAAGTAAGTGTGGTCACATCCCTGGGAGGAGTGCAGTGGGATTTTGGAGCAAGCACAGGATTATATTACAACCCTATTTAGAAATTGATGATGATGTTATCCATTCAGATGTGTTCGACCCTCAGTGATTCTATAGAAAAGTTTTCGCCATTCGTTTCTGTCAATGACTGCCTCTATTAGTTGGTTCATGGTCTTCCCTGTATCGGCTTTGTTCCAGCGGATCCTTTGGCATGAGTGTGCATGTGGGGAATAACCCCTTTACTAACCCCCTCCCCCCTTTTTTTGCTATCAAGTTCCAGCCAACTTATGGAGACCCCCCATAGGGTTATCAAGGCAAGAGAGGAACAGAGGTGGTTTGTCACTTCCTGCCTCTACATAGCTACCCTGGCCTTCATCGGTGATCTCCCATCCAAGTACTAATCAGTAAAGTTTAAAAAACCTGCATGAAAGGAACCTAGAGGAACCTCAGGGAAACAAAACATTTGGCACTTCACTTATGCAGAAAACAAAATTTGGGGGGGACCCATCTAACCTTGGTTAATACATGCACACGGTTTGGTTCAGGAGTCGTTACACATGTGCCTCAACACAAATCCAGTATTGCAGCAGGTAAAGACCAGCAGCACGGATTTGTGCATCAGTAAAGCATCTTTTGGCCAGACTCAGTGCCTGGGTGGAGCTCAATGCCCCAGTCTAAATTACATATTGCGGAGAGACGCTTTGGTATCCCTGGCCTACATGATCCCGGTAACCCACACCTGAAAAAATGTATGTCATGACATCATCTGGTTAAGTTCACTTACCCCCTGCTCTTTTTTGCTCATACAGTGCCCCTCACAAGTTAAGGGGAGTGATCTAGGGATGTGCACTGGGGGGGGGGGGATTCAGTACTTTTTGATTTTGAGTTTTCCTAATTCGGTAAAACTTGAATCAACTGAATCACTGATTCGGTATATTCAAGCCTCTCCATGGATAAGCTGTTTGGTGGCCCCCGGAGGCATTTAAAGAGACCTCGGGATCAGCTGTTTTGTGGGGTCTTTCTCAACCAGCTGAATCAAGCCTGAACCACTGCGGGATTCTCTGATCCAGGCCATTAGAACTTATGGGGATTGTGACTCTGCTCAGATAAGCCTGAAAAGTCCTCGAATCAACTTTGAGTACTTTCAGCCTTATTCAAGCAGAATTGCCCATCCCTAGTGATGACATCACCCATCCATCTCCCCTAAGTGGCCATTTTTGCGGTTGGCAATAATTTTCTCCAGATCTAAATGTGTCTAGTGACCTTGTTTTGAAGGTGTGCACGTCCTTTTCCTTTCTCCTGCTTGTTTCTGTGATCGGCGTTCTGATGCAGACTTCTCCTGGAACAGGTTTCTGGTGCCAGGTGTACAGCATCTTTCCAAGTTCCAATATAAACAAGGTCAAAGGAGGAAGCAGGGGCGAGTGACAGGCCTTCGACTGCCAGATTAGAGCTGGAGGATGGAGGTGATGCTTATCCACCAGGGGTAGTCAAACTGCGGCCCTCCAGATGTCCATGGACTACAATTCCCAGGAGCCCCTGCCAGCATTCTCTTTATCTCTCTTCTGGTTGGCTCCTGTAGACTGTTGGCTGGTTATATAAGGCCCCTCCACCTCTGTGAAGTCCTCATTGAGCCCCAGCTGACCCACAGCACTATGATTGGCCTCACGATAAAGCCGATCAATAAACAGTTCAGGTTCTAAAGCAGGGGTAGTCAAACTGCGGCCCTCCAGATGTCCATGGACTACAATTCCCAGGAGCCCCCTGCCAGCATTCGCTGGCCGCAGTTTGACTACCCCTGTTCTAAAGAGTAGAACAGGGAGAAAGGGGGGGCACTCCAGGGACAACAAGGCTGTATTTGAAACTGTATAAGCATACAGTTCTAAAAATCTCAGGGCAAGTTGCTGTTTGTTTAGCTCACATGGTTGAATTTCTCTTGGAATTTCTGGAGAATTCGGAGCTTTGGCAAAGGGAGGGGAGGGAACCCCCTAACACTTCTCAGTCTAAACAAACTCTCCGGATGACCTTGAGGCGGCAAATGCATATAATAAGCGATCGCTCAAACCGCATTAAGCCCGACTGCCTGGGAATACAAGTACATTAGATTATGCCAAGACTGAATTATGGGAGAGGCTAATCCCATTACGCATTTCCCTCTCGGCACAAAGTAGTAACCAGACACAGTCTTTATTTGAAGATAGATGGACAGATGGATGCATTAGATGCTGAAACAAAGTGCTCTGCATGCCAGGGAGAGACAGCAAGAAAGAGATTTCCTGCCTGCAAGAGATTAACAGGAAACCCTTCCATTTGGGGGGAACCTGTGCCAGCCACATTTGCTCTGAGACTCATGGGAATGCAATTTGGCTAAATGAAGTGGTTCTGTAACTTGGAGGCTTCAAGGGAAAGACCCCCTTTGAACAGGGAACGTTTTAATCAAGCATACCAAAACTCTGGGATTATTACAGGACTGGACATTTTCCTTTCCTGAATTGCAGGTTCATCTCTTTGAGTTCACCACAAGCACAGGGTTCTTCGGGTGTATTTACCCAACAACATTCCCTTCTATCAGGGGGTTCTTGGGAATTCCAGAGGGTCGGCAACAAAATAGCTTTTACACCTTGCCAAACCTTAGTTGCCAAGATGTCCCCCCCCCCCATGAATATTGAGTGTATTTCATTCTTCTACCCTTTAAGAAAGGGAAATTGTCAAGGAAAAAAAAAGAGAAGGGCCGTAAAACACAAGATAGTTTTGCTTTAAACATTAATGCATTTTTGTAGAACAAGAAGCTCCCTGGGAATCCAGATGTTTTCTGTAAATTGCTTATGCAAAATAATTGCTTGAGTATATCAAAATCCGCAGTTCCTTTGGAACAGGAGGAATTTGGGTGGCTCACTTCGTGTTGCAGCTGTGTTTGCCCTGGTTGTGCCAAGGGGGCAACTGGAATTCCCACATAATGGTCATGTTTTCTTTTAACGTATTGGCCTGTGTATTAATCAGATCTCCAGGTGTATCTGCATAAAATATAATCTTCATGTAAAGATTAGAGCCTTTTTCATGTGGCAAAGAGACCTGGGTTTTTACATCATCATCATCATCATCATCATCATCATCATTATTATTATTATTATTATTATTGACAAATCTTTCCCTGCTTAGCTTTTGAGATCTGATGAGATCAGGCCAGCCTGAGCCATTCAGGTCAGGGCATCCAGGTCCCACTGTGACATGCTTGAAATATTCGAGTCCACCGTGCACATCACAGTGCATTTCAGGCTCTTTGTCAAGAAAATCTAAAATGACTTGGCTAAATGTTTCCAAAATAAAAAGCCCTCATCAGCTTAGCTCCTGCAGCACTCAAAGGCTACAGTTTGATCTGTGCCACTAATCAAAAGTGGGTCTGTTTTCCTGGTTCTCTGTAGCACGTTAAAAAAGCAGTGCAGAGGTATGGGTATAGGTCCCCACTGCTCCTTCCATGACTTCTGCTTCCCAAAACAGACTCCTTGTATGCTTTTTACTTGCACATTTGAATTTGGGTTTCTATCCATTTGACCCTAATCAGTGGTTTCAGGTGCTGATGCTTAGGGGAGCAATACCCCTGGAATGTTTTTAATCAAGTGATTGTATTGCTATCTAGGGAGTTTAGGTAGCACAACTGGCTGTTTTCTTCTTCATCTTCTCAGCTACTCAATGACATAGTGACCTGCTCAAGGTTAAGATTGCCCTGTGATCTGGTGGCTGTAGCTTTGTCTAGAGAGTCTGAGATTTTCACCCCATGCCTATCGGGGCTTACCTGGCCTGAATTGCCATTGTTTTGCTTTTCTTTTAATGACGTCAACAGCCTTTAGAGCAGGGGTAGTCAAACTGCGGCCCTCCAGATGTCCATGGACTACAATTCCCAGGAGCCCCTGCCAGCAAAAGCTGGCAGGGGCTCCTGGGAATTGTAGTCCATGGACATCTGGAGGGCCACAGTTTGACTGCCCCTGCTTTAGAGAGAGGAAGCTGTCTGTGTTCACAGAATCCTCGGGCCATGTTTTGCCCAGATAGTTCATGAGCAAGATGGTTCCCATCTTTGATTGTTTTAGCTAATGAGTGAAGTCACATGTTTGTGCATTCTGGCTCTCTCCGAAGAGCTCTTCTGTTATCTGAGCAGAATCCGTGAGCAACGTGTGGCACAAGCAAGCGATCACATCAGAAAGTGTTTCTTCAGTTCCTTTCAATAGTCATTGCCAAGACGCCGAGCAGCTAGTAGACAAAGCAAATGTTGAGGTGCTCGCTTTGCATAATTAGCAAATGATTTGGATAATGCACAAAGTGAGCTGCCTCAATTTGGGGAACTGGAATAAGGCTACCTGACTTTGTCGTACGGCAAACCTGCAATGATTCATCACATCCGTATCTTCTTGGCGTTATCGCAGCAATCTAACCATAATTTGAAAATGGATTCTCCTGTGTAGACAAGACAATCCGTCTTTGAATTCTCCCTGCAGGCAATAATCGTTTTATTATCATTTTTATGGTCACTATTATTACCTTCCTTTTCTTCACAGTGAGGACCGAAAGCCACTTATGACATCATTCTCCTTTATTTTATCCCGACAAAAATAACTCTTTGAGGAGGTAGGGTAGGCTACAAGAAGCAAGCCCAAAATCACCCAGTCAACTTCCATGGCAGGATGGGGATTTAAGCCTGGGTCTTAGTTCCTAGTGCAGTACTCTATGCCCTATACCAGTGGTCCCCAACCCCCGGTCCTGGGACCGGGACCGGTCCGTGAATCAGTCGGTACCGGGCCGCGGCTCTTTCTCGTCCTCCTCCCTGGCTGCTGCCTTGGGGGCTGCCCTGCCACTCTGCCACCAGCTCACCTTTGGTGTTCTCCAGCGGCCGCCATGGCTGGGGCTCCCCCTCAGCGTGGCACTGTGCAGCTGCTGCTAGCAGCGCCCCCCAGTGGGAGGTGAGAAGTCAGAGGCGCAGACAGGAAAGCAAGTGGAGCAGGGGCTCAGGCAGCAGCGGCAGCATCCCTCAGCAAAAGACTACCCCCCCCCCCCAGGGCCTCAGTAAAATTGTCAAGCGTTGACCAATCCCCGGTGATAAAAAGGTTGGGGACCACTCCCCTATACTACACCACAAGATCCAGCAAGATCACAAATGTAGTCTTATTTGCAACTAAGAAATGGTCCCAAGATGTTCATAAGCAGATCTCAAGGGGCAAAGTTTCCTATTTTATTTGCTCTCAGCTATATGGTTACTGGGGGACTGTCTTTTTTAATAATTCTGAAAAGTTATTCCATTTCTACAAACAAGAATTATATTAAAAAATTAGATGTGTGTTACAAAATAAGTAACCAAAAGCATACTTCTATGTAGGAATAACCTTACAAAAGTCCCTTAATTTCAATGATTCTCCACAATTGTTTTGATTGAAGAAATTAAGAAGAACTTAATAAGCAATCATTAACAGCCACGGTCTTCATTTCCAGTTCATCTTAATTTCTTCAATTGTACAATTTGGAATAATTGTTTGGGATCGTTAAAAAAAATACAGAAATGGTTATGTAATACTATAGGGTTTTTGTTTTGTTTTTTTACTATTGTGTACATTGGATTCCAGATATTCTGGTTTCCTTTTTTGATACAAGCAATCTGGCCAGTCACTGGATCAGGACTGTACCTTTAGGTGTGGGAACACAGAGGGTCTTTGTTCTCTGATTACAGTGACCGCTTTGGGCCCTAGACTGTCTATTGACCGCATTCTGCCTGCCTGTTGTATTACTCATCAGAACCAATGTTCACATTATTACTTCCTTGACTGTAGTTCTGTTTGTTCTGTTAATAAACCTCACAACCAAATGAGTTTTAATGTAGTAGTATTGTTGCAAACATTCTTAGACTACTAATACAAGAGAGTGTTGTTGGCTTGTATCTGCTTTTTGGGTGTAATGTCAACACACCAGATCTGAGTTGACGTATGGATAGAGTTGGTTTGCCTGAACTGTGCCGGAGCAGCTGGAAATGTTGACAGCAACGAGATTCAGTGGTCCTGTGACTACAGAATGCAGGTTCCAAACAGCCCAGAAATTATCTCTGGTGATATCTCGGGTTATACCCGAGATATAGCAAGAAATCATAAAAAATGCTATTTAGGGTTTGATTTTGCAATCTTTGTTTATTAATATTATATTTATATACCACCCTCCCTTAAGGCTCATACTGTATTTTTAAGAAGATGAGTGTAGTTTGCATGAACCATTATTTTTCTCAACCTTAAGAGGGAGATGAATTAAAACAGATGGGACACAACGTGTAGGATCTGTGCTGGCTTCCAAGACCAAGGCATTGTTTGTGGGACAGATGTGCCCAAAGCTTGTCAGCTTGTTCTTTAAGAAATTCTGGTACTTGGGAAAGAGCTGGGGCAAATCCAGAGGAGGAACCACAGAAACAGCGGTGAGACTCATCTTCACTGCTTCTGCCACAACATCACCATGCTGGTTTTCTGCCCCCTTCCCCCCTGCCTCTCCTGCCTCAATGGAGACAGGACATGGAGAGGCTAATTGTAAAGAAACCATACATGTGCACTTTCCAACCTCACCTGCAGCACCATGGGGGAAAACGTGTATGGCCAAGCTAACAACTGGAATTGTTGTTGTTAATTATGAATTCACACTGGGAGATTTTATCTCCCCCCCCCCCCCGAAAAAAAGGTTTTCTGCTTTACTCTGAAAAATTTAGTGGTCAAGTCAAATTATTTGCTCAGAGTCTGTCTCCTGTATCCCAGGAAGTTAACCGGGTCAGTGGTAACCCAGTTGGTCCTTTACATTTCTAGCACTCCTCATTTGGGTACTTTTCCCTGGAACTCCTCCCAGTCCCTCAACTTTGACTTTGGTCAAAATTTCAATACCAGCCCCGAGTAATTATTATTATTCCTGTGTTTTGTTTTTCTTGACAGTTTAACAGGTACATCTGTCCCTGATTTGATTGTCAGCACCCAACATCAGATGTGGCTTCTTTTCCAGACCGACAGTGTCAGGAATTTACTGGGCTTCAAAGCAACCTATGAAGGTAATACGGGCTATTTATTCATGGATACATCCATGCATGCGTGCATGCTCTTTTATTTGCAACAGTTTTATGGAGGCACGAAGAACTGTGAACATGGCACAGAAGGGTAGTTAGCATACAGGGGTGTGTCTCTTTTCTCTTCTTAGTTTCAGGTAGGTAGTCATGTTAGCTTGAGATGGCAGACCAAAAAAATCCAGTAGCACATTAGAGCCTATAACTTTCTCAGTCAAGTCAGGAAAAGACAAGCATGGGAGGAAACGTTGAATGCAGTAGGAAAAGAGCTGGACCCAGCATGAGAGGAATCGACTCAACTGAGGTAGCCATGGCCTTCAGTTGACAAGACTTGAGCAAGGCTGATAACCATAGGACATTTGGGAGGTTATTCATCCATAGGGATGGAATAGTGTGTTGGTCTCTGAAATGCTACTGGACTTGGGTTTATGTTCTGTCTTTTCTTAATGGTCCAGAGTACTTAGGAGCACAGATCCATGTTCTTCAACCTTTCTACCTTCTGAAAAAATATGTTATCATTTATCTATGAGAGGGAGGGAGTTTTATTGGGTCTCACAGCTTCCCTGCATAGAGTGGTGATGTGCTCTGGAAACACCCAAAGCCCCTCTGTGGCTGTCCCTTGAAGATTACTATGGTCAGCATTGCACAGACTGCCTGAAGGGGACCCAGAGTCTATCCCTTCTGATCTGGTCACCAACAGCCTTTGAGTAGTTTGTGACAGAGCCCTTTGGAACCCATTTGATAAGAAGGTTGGATCTGTGTTATGCATAGAAAGAGGAGCAAGTTTTCTAGCACGCATATGTACATGGGGGATTGGGTTCAACCGCATCAGTATGTGCCTTAACATAATGGAAATTCAAGCAGAACAGTTAGCAAGGGATTGTTAATATTATTATTAATAATAATCACAGAATCATAGTGTTGGAAGGGGCCGTACAGGCCATCTAGTCCAACCCCTGCTCAACGCAGGATCAGCCCTAAGCATCCTAAAGCATCCAAGAAAAGTGTGTATCCAACCTTTGCTTGAAGACTGCCGGTGAGGGGAGCTCACCACCTCCTTAGGCAGCCTATTCCAATTGTACTGTAATAATAGTACAATTTCTATACAGCCCTCCCGGAATCTTCTCCCTCTCCCCACTTTTGCAGCACAAACCAACATTTTTAGAATATCTTTCCTACAATATTAAGGGCATATCCTTCATGTGGTTTTTTAAAAAAATATTTGAGTCCTCTGTTCCATTGCTTTTCGCTCTGCATATCGATGCTGAAGAGTTAGACAAACTAGACTCAGAGTCATTCTGCCTGTCTAGCTGTTTTATTTATATCTTTCCCCAGGGCATGGTTCTCCCTTTCTCCAATCTTAAAGCTGTAAGGTATTCCAACTTGTGGTATCAGCCGCTGCCAGCAGCGGCCTGTCGTGACTCACTCATGCAGTAGCTCCATGTCTATCTGGAGTAATCTTCCCTGCAAGATGCACAGTCACCTTGTAAGTTGCCCTACTTTCCAAGGGCCAATTACACCGAAGAGACTGTCAGTTTGTTTTTATATGGAAAGTTTACTGCTGTAGCCATTGTTACTTGTGGCACAACTGGTAGCTACCTGGTACTGAGTCAGATCCCTAATTGTCTGTCCTGGCAGCAACTTGCAGTGGTCTTAGGAAGGAAAAGGATCGTTCATGACCTCCTTTCCTGTGAGACTTCACTGGACATGATGGGGGCTTAACTGGGCCCTTCTGCTGCTCCATCTACCAAGCTGTGCCCCTCCCCTAATTTTGTGGCACGCACATGCATTTATTTTGTCCTGTTTGTCATGTCTAATGAAACAGGCTTTGTGAGATTTTTTTATGCAATTTTACTTTTCCCGCTCCTTACAGCCTTTGCTTCACTCACCCCTTGGACCTGTTAACCAATGTCAGTCACTGATAATGTGCTCAAAGGAGTGCTTTCCAGGGATATGGGCAGGCCGCTTTGTGCCTGCCACAATGTGCAGTTTGACTCTTCGCTGCCCATCGTGCAAGGGTATAGTCACTCAGTCATTCATGCATTTGTGAACTGGCCCTAAGACTTAGGCAAAACCCCAAATCTGAAGAGAGCAGCTTCACTGAAAACATAAACAAGTGTCTCAATGTTTGCTCTGTGTGAGGTTGTGTTTCTTAGAAAGATGCAGCCACCAGATGACCAGCAAATAGCAGGCTGGCTATGGGGAATGGGGATTCATCATCAGGTGATCAGAAAGGGACCCTTTTTTTTGTCAATTGGAAGGAATGGGACTCACAAATACCCGAGTTCATGTGAACTGGCAGGCTAGCAAGAGTTGCTGTGGGTTTATTTATCAAGGCTGCAAATGGCCGATTTATTTGGAATCCTTATCTCTGTACGTTTTGTTTGTTTGTTTAAGACCATATAAATGACACCCAGAGCTGCCTCCTCAGGTCTCTTTGTGGGGACCAATATTTGTGTGTGAATTAGCACCACAGTCATTTTTCATGAGGTTCAATTTGTTTGCTGCAAAGCTGGTGTTTCAGTGGGTGTAGACAGATTTGTGAAAACCTGTCTGCCACCCTTCCATATATCTGCCGTGCCTATTTCCAGCCGTTTCGATCTGTAGTTGTCTCTGTAACCCCTCCCCTGTGGACCTCCATTGCTTGATCCTAGCCAATTGGGGATCATGGAGTACACAGGAGGCCATCACAGAATCATGGAACCTCTCAGAGGAGGCTATGGCTGAAATCCCTCTGATTGCCTTCACACTGAATGGGGGAGAAAAGAAGGGGTGTATTCCCAGTGGCAGAGCAAATGGGTTAACATGTCCACCTTTGCCGTGAAGCATTGCCAGACCTGTGGCCCACTAGAGTTTGCAGGAAGAATTCTGTCCTGATCTGGCTCTACTTGGTGCATAGTTAGTTAGAGCATAGTAGTCTTGGGGAACTACATTTGGATCGAGATGAATCCAGGTTTAACTATGTATCCCCCAGTGAATCCCTCATGGCATTCTGTTCCAGCTAGTTAACAGCATGTGAATGGGTTGGGACCAGGGAGTTTCAGCCCGATTATCCCAGCCATTTGCATGCATTTGCTCTTCCCCTTGACATCTGTCTTCTGCAAATGCCCTCCCCCTTCTTTCGTTGTCAAGTCATAGCTGTTTTTGGCCGCCCGGTAGGGTTTTCAAGGCAAGGGACATTCATACAGGGGTCTGCCATTACCTACCTCTGCACAGGAACATTAGATTTCCTTGGTGGTCTCACATCCAAATATTAACCAAGGCCACCGCCTGTGTAACGTCCAAAATCTGATGAGATCAGCCTGGTCCGGATGAGCCAGGCAGGCATGTGAAAAGTTATTGAAATTGGGAGAGGGGACAGTTTATGGGAGCAGGGCTGCCAAGAACCATCTGGAGTTGAGAGCCTGTCTTCACACTACCCATTCCAGGCCAAGCATAATATAAAAGGAAATCACATAACGCCTATATCTCCAGGGCATGTGGGATGACCCCCCCCCCCTGTGGTGTTCCCCACATCTTGGCTTCCCCATACCTGGAAGACTTCCTGTTGCCCTAACCCTAAATGGAGCAAGAAGGAAAGGACATGTTCCCAGGGCCTTTATAGGAGGGGAAATGACTCATCCCAAATCATTCATCCTCCTTTTTGACTTGGCACTAGCATGCATGGCGAAACATGGAATACATCTTGCAGTTTTCCGGGAGTCCTCCCTTGGGGGCAGCTTCTCACCAACTGAGCCAGCTGTAGGAGAGAAGAGGGTAAGGGGGAGCCATTCTACCGCACAAGAGATCAGAGCCGGAGCGTAAAACGAGGAACGTTTAAAGAAAGATGGCAATTAAGGGGCTGCCAGGTAGAAGAGGAAATTATGTGCCGCATACTCACAGATTTCAGTTGCAGCTTTACGGCCAGCTTGTCTGAAGGAAATCACAGCTAATGGAGCTGTGTAAAGTTAAGGTGGAAGGAGAGAGGAGAGGAGGAGATTGGCTTATATAGTGTGTTTTAAATAGCTATATATCCTGGAGACTTTATTCCGTCTTGGAGCATAATGAAATGCTCGAGTGCCAGAGTGGAAAATGAAATTGCTAGTCTGGGTCCTGATATTAAGGTAGGAAAGACTCAAATGCTTGCACAGGTCCAAGCTGGCAGGGAGAGGGATACTGCCCACTAGCATCTGGAGGATAAAAAGTTAGAGGCTTGGCTCACCCACCCACCCATCTTTAATCCACTTAGGTTAGCCTTCATAGTGCTGGGTGGATGTGAAGTCCTGCTGATTCCACCCCAGTATTCCTTTGACCTGAGACCTTGGCATAATTTTAAATGCAAACTGCTTTGAACAGTACGGAAAAGTGGGGTAGAAATGTAGTAAATCTGGAATATCTCAGCAGAAATTTCCGAAGGCAGCAAGACACCTTCATGGTTTCCATAGGGATGTAGGGTGGTTAGCTAGAAAAATCATTGTTCCTCCTTACAACTTTATGTCCGCTATTGAGATTCATCTAATTTTGCCAGTTCACTCATCCTCATCCTACTGTAAGAGAAATGTTTATTCTTGTCTTTCTGATGGATCAAGTTTCTGTGTAGGCTTTAAACTGTTTCAACTGTTTGGGGGCCTAAGTAGACTTAAGAGAGCCAGGGTGGTGTAGCAGTTAAGAGCTGCAGCTTCTAATCTGAAGAACCGGGTTTGATTCCCAACTCCTCCACTTGTAGACAGCTGGGCACATGACCTTGGGCTACTCACTGTCCTGTTAGAGCTGTTCTCTCAGAGCAATTATGTCAGTGCTCTCGTAGCTTCACCTACCTCACAGGGTGTCTGTTGTGGGGAGAGGAAAGGGAAGGTGTTTGTAAGCTGCTTTGAGACTCCTTTGGGTAGTGAATAGCTGGATACAAAAACAGTTCTTCTAATGGAGGGTGTATAGATCTCTAAGAACCATCTCCCTCAAGAGGAAGTGTGTGCAGTGAGTAAAGTATTGAACTAGGATCTGGGAGACCCAGGTTCAAGTCCTCATTCTGCCATGGAAGCAAGCTGGGTGATCTTGGGCCAGTCACCAATCTCTAAACGTAACCTATCACATTGGGTTGTTGTGAAGGTCAAGCGGAAGAGGAGAGAATGATGTAAGCCCACTGGTTTATTTTCAAGATAAATAAATATGCTGTTAAATAGGCCCATGCTAAAATGTGGGACTGTGAGCTCCAGGAGGGCTACGATACTTGCACAAAGTGCTCTGCACATTCTAAAGCAGAAGAAGCAGAAGAAGCAGAAGAAGTAGTAGTAGTAGTAGTAGTAGTAGTAGTAGTAGTAGTATGCCACGTTTCTCTACCTGAAGGAGTCTCAGTGGCTTACATTCACCTTCCCTGAGAGAGCCCTGATATTACTGCTTGGCCAGAACAGCTTTAACAGTGCTGTGGCGAGCCCAAGGTCGCCCATCTGGTTGCATGTGGGGGAGCACGGAATCAAACCCGGCTTGCCGCATTCTTAACCACTACACCAAGCTGGCTCTCTCCACCAAGTTGGCTCTCTCTTATAACCTGCCTTTCTTGCAGCGACTCAAGGAGTACACCATGTTCAGCCTGGGCACTATAAATAGCATAAATGAACAGTGCTACAACTAATAAGCCAAGTAAGGTTCTGGAAATAATAGAATTTTTGAAACAGAGCTGTCCTCTGAACAAAGCATAAATATTTAAATGACTGTAGAAACACAGTGCGTTTTCCTAGGCCAATCTGTTTACAATGACAGTGATACTTCCTACACACAAATGTCCTCCTGAATGATTCTGTTTTACATCATTTGTTAAACACCAGGAACACGGGAGTCTTCTCAGGCCATTCCCCACGGTGGGTCACTACAGAGAAATACCGTTGGGGGAAAGTATTATGGTAGAAACTCGCGTTGCTTCCCCACAAACATGCTTCCGTCCACATTTGGCCTCAGTTCTTCCATCCTGTAACTCAGGGGTAGTCAACCTGTGGTCCTCCAGATGTTCATGGACTCCAATTCCCATGAGCCCCTGCCAGCATTTGCTGGCAGGGGCTCATGGGAATTGTAGACCATGGACATCTGGAGGGCCACAGGTTGACTACCTCTGCTGTAACTGGATATGGCAGGTTTGTTAACTGTTTTGCCATGGGTTATCCTCGTCATATCAGGAGCAAGGGTATCCTGTAAGTTGCCAATGACCTTTGCCTCAGGCAAAATTTCAAAAGGAATTTGCATGCCTTTTTTTCATTTGAAGCATATGTCCGCTTTTAAAGGAAGCAAACATTATGGCAAGACGGGCATAATTCTTTTCACCAATCCCTAGTTAGGTGGGTAGGTATCATGTCTTTCTGAATCTCCTTGATGGTGACCTCTCAGTAGCTTTTGAATGTACCCAAATGCCTACTGCCAATCTCCTGGAGGTGGGCGGAAGAAAGGAAAACTTGTTGATGGGAACTTGGGGGGGGGGGAGGCGTCTGCCAGCTTGACTCCCCCTTCCTTAATCCATTAAAATCGGCCCTCTCGGCTGGACTTCATTACAGTTGCCGAGTTTCTTATTTAATCCCCTAATTAAAGTCTTTAGTGGGGCTGAATTTTCATATTGAAATGTAATTGGATAAATAATAGATTTGAAGACGCTGGCCTCTAAGGAAAGGTTGGCTCGGTGTGTGTGTGTGTGTTAACATCTCCCTCTTCCCACATTCTTCTACCCTGTGGTGAGGTAAAGCCAAAAAATTGCCTAAGCTGAATTGTCTTGAATTGTGAGTTTCTGTTGACTGACGGCATCCTAAAAGCATACATCCATTCACCAAACAGTGAAAGGGAATGTCTTTGTTTGGTTTTGATCATCCAGTACATATCCCTTCAAAGACCTAAGGCACCATGCTAGGCGAGCAGTCCCATGTTTCACCTGCCATCAATCTCTATAATGGTGCTGTAACCTGAATGGTTAGAGCAGAAATTCCCATTAAAAAAAAAAAAAACCTGCAGGCGTCTTTGGAATGTTGAGGCAGGTTACTTGGCCCCACTATAAAATGGCTGCCACAGGAGGCCAGCCCAACCATAAAATGGTGGACACAGGAGGAGGGACTAGGCACACATATATATACAAGAGGAACAAGAAGCCCAAGAGGAAGGATAAAGCATGTAGAGACCACCAAAGGGAGGAAAGGGTGATCCACTGCTCTACTTCTTCCTAACCTTCACCACCTCTCAGCTGATCTATACCTCCTATTTCCTGGACCCTACTTCAGTGAACAATGGAGAGGATCTAAGTGAAAAATATGTGTATGAAGACAGTCAGTCACTGGTTCTGCCTTCACAATGGTCCGGCCTACTTTTCTGAAGAACACAGTGGCCACTTGGAGAACTGCCTTTAGGCACCGTGGCACACACAGGTGCCATACTGAGAAACCCTGAATTGGAGATCATTCCAAAATCTCCCCATGAGATCTGTGATTCAGGATCTCCCCCTCAGTCTACCCCTTTCTCCACTTCGACCGGTTGACCCTCCTTATGTCAGCTTTTTGCAATGCATGTAAGAGGGAGCTCTTTCACCAGGTCTACGGTATAGAAGGAATATCTGGAACCCTTGAACATCTTGGGTGATGATGGTTGACATAGCCCTCTGCCACCTGGTGGCAGGCGTTCCATTATGGGGAAGGATTGTTTTTCTGCCATGTTGTTTTTTTGGGGGGTTTCTGTTTTGGTTTTAATGGGGTTTTATTGTTATGGGTTTTTATATGCTGAAACTCGCCACGAGCCGGCGTGCCAAGAAACATAATTCTTCTTCATCATCATCATCAACCTGTGCCTCCACTCCTCACTACCAGTTGATCTCACAGGTTAATTCTCATTACGGCAGATTCACCTCTGCTTCATAAGGCTGTAGACTCAGGGCCCCTCTCATCTTACTCTCCACCAGCTGTACCACAAACACATCTTGCTTCTTTGGGAACGCTGACATCCCTATGATAATTCTCCCCCAGGTTTTCCCTTGGCTCTCTTCTTGGCTGTTGGCCTTTACTAGACACCCTTCTTTCTTTCATTGGTTTTTGTGTTAGTTAACTATTTCCTCTTCTTATAGTCTTGGCCTCTAAGACTTAGCACGTTTCCTGGTGTTTGCGTCTTTTACCCTTTCTTTTTCTCATTACACGTATTGACTCTTGCAAAAAAAAAAAAAAATCATATCCCCCCTTTCAGTATGTTAAAGAGCATTGAAGCAAACAGACAAGCCAAGCGTCCAGCTTTAAGCTTCAGCTGTTCTTAGAAATTCACCTGTCTCTTGTTTACCTTTAAGAAATAAGAATATAAGGAAGCAAGAGCTATTTGCAGGTAGGTCTCCAGAGGATGAAGCCGTAAAAGATATACAGGTAGCATCCCTGCCGATAAACCTGTTCGTTTTGCAATTGTTTAGGGCAAGGGAAAATACCCATGTTACTGCTTTTAAAAATCAAAATGTTCCTGACAGCAAAATACTAATTCCAGCAGTTGTGAGGCACACCAGAAACCTGCCAGTGTCTGTCAATATACATTAGTTTGGTTCTAGTAACTTAAGGGCAACTGAAACAAACATTTTCAGATGGAAATTTTCAGGTGATGCATTGAAGGAGGAAGAAGAAGAACAAGAGCTGTTTTTTAATAACCTCACTTTTCTAACTACCCAAAGGGGTCCCCAAACAGTTTACAAACACCTTTCCCTTCCTCTCCCCACAAGAGACATTGAGAGAACTCTAAGGGCACTTAGAGAACTGTGACTAGCCCAAGGTCACCCAGCCAACTGCATGTGGAGGAGTGGGGGATCAAACCCAGTTCTCCAGATTAGAGTCCACCACTCTTTAGCCACTATACCACTCTGGATCTCTCGTAGGTAGGGTAAACTAGCCTGTCTCACGATGGTCTAAACCCAGGCCACATTCCTGGTTAGCGGGTGAACAATCCAACAACTGGAGAATTCTGCTTCACAATGATAGGCGGATCATTTTTCTGGATCCACTTCTCAACAAAATACAGAATTAAAGCAGAATGAACAAGAAAAGCGATAAGAGCTCACCATATAAGAAGAACCGCCCAAATACAAGAACCGCCCAAATAAATAATGGCAAGGATTTATAGACAAGAATTTCTAGATCCAAAGAGAATTTTATTAAAATATGCCTGGGGAAAGCTGGCACTCGATGTAAAGGCCAGAAAGGAGGACAGCAGGTAAATTTCCCTTTGTAGGATGCTCCTTTTTAGATGGACCAGGCTGACACATACCTTAATGGGGTATGTGCCTGTCAGAAGAAGTCACAATGCAGGGAAGAGCCTGAGAGAGAAGGTCGTTTTTCAGAGGTTTGGTCCGAATAGGGAGGTGAGAATCTTTTGAAAGCTGGAATTCAGTCTGGAAACAAAATATGCCAATGTAGATCTTTTAGAACTGGTGCCAGCATGCCTGTAAGTTCAAGGGGGCAGACGGTAGGGTGGGGTGAGGTGGGGTGGATCATCAGCAATCCCAGCCTTAGATGGGCTTCAGCCTTAAGCATGCATGTCCAGCATCAGAATCTTAGCTCATTCAGATGTATCCTGTTTGCACACTGCCCCCTCCCTCCTTCTTTGATCAGGTGGCTTTCTTGCAGCAGGTACAGCAAACAGAATTTGTGCCCTGAATCAGGTGTAAGGCTGCACGTATCTGCAGGGCCTTCCGCTCTAGCAGATGCTCTCCATGTGTAACTTTCAAAAGAAATAGGTCAGAACAAATTGTTTTCTCCAAGTGTATATATTTCTCTTTTTTCCCCTCCCCTTTGCTTGTCTGCTGAAACAGCGCTATGAGTTCACTGACCTTTGTAATGGATGTTTGCCGAATATTCAGGGGATGTTTATTTTTAATGTACTTCTCTCCCCAAACTCCCCCCTCCCCTCCCTTTCTGTCGTTCCTCCTGACTGACTGCTATTGACCCCTCCTAACGACTTCAAAACTTAATGGAGTGAAGTCTAAAAAGGGGGCAAGATTTCAAGTTATGGGCTGACTTTTGCCCCAGCCATCTGGACTTTGTGTTTGTTCAACTTCCCCCTCCCATTTCTCAAGCAGCCCTTAATTTGCAAAATGAGACAGGCCGGGGCTCTTGGTTACCTAGAATCATAGAATAGAATCCTAGAATCATAGAGTTGGAAGGGACCACACAGGCCATCTAGTCCAACCCCCTGCTCAACGCAGGATCAGCCCAAAGCATCCTAAAGCATCCATGAAAAGTGTGTATCCAACCTTTGCTTGAAGACTGCCAGTGAGGGGGAGCTCACCACCTCCTTAGGCAGCCTATTCCACTGCTGAACTACTTCCTCTTGATCTGGAAGCCAGAATCGCCAATCTCAGATGTGTAAGGTGTCCTGGCAGCCTTCATCCGGCATCTCACCCTTCAATAGTTCCACCATTCTTATCCAGCGTTCCCCAAGTGCTTTGGCTGTAAATGTCACTCTGAGCAATATTTAAAAATGACTCAGCTTAGAGTCGCTCAGGGGTGAGGGAAAGATCTGCCGCACAAACTCTCTTTCTCTCTTTCCTAGCCAGTTATTAGTTCATGGTTTGTGAGTCCCTAGCTCCGTGATATTGAAAGCTCAAGTTCTGGGGAGTGATAACCCGTCTCTGAAAATAGTGTGTGAGGATCTGGAGTTGGACGGCTGACACCGGAATTAATTGGAGATTGGCTTGTCTCCTATGCTAGCAATATGGTGACACAAACAAGGCTGAAGGGATGTGTTCAGTTGGGCCATTCCACCCTGAGCCTTTCCAACAGGGACAGTCTTCTGAGCAGTAAAATACTCACTTCATTGCTTTCAGGAGAGGCATGTATTGGCTGCCACTGATTTGCTGGCATTTATGAAAGAGGTACAGTGTCTTTCTGAAGGAAAGATATCTGACTTGCAGCCTTGGGGAGGCCCTTGGTAGAGTTGCCAGTGTCAGATTGGAGCCTAGACTAGAGGACTTTTGGAATTCAATCTGAATTCCAGATCCCAGAGATCAATTCTCCTAGAGGAAACATCTACTTTGGAGGGCGAGCTCAATGGCCTCCTACCTTATCAAGGTGTATCCCATCCCCAGATGTGTAGGAATTTCCCAGCTTGGATTTGGCAGCCCCAGTTCTTGGTCATTTGGATCTGGAGGGCCAGGACATTTCCCATGACAAGTGTACCAGATGCACAGCTCATGTGGAGTGGTGCATGGAGGCCAAGAGATTAGCTCAGAAGTCTCTTTACTGCTACAGTTGACTCTTGAACTGTTCTTCTGGAATGGAACAAGCCCTTCTGTGTCTAGCCTAATTGGGTTCCACTAGAAGCTGGGATCAGAATGCGAGTTCTTGATCAGTGGACCCCATCAAAGGCCTGGCCCTGCCAACCTCTGGTAGGTTCAGGAAGAGCTGTACCATGCTCCCAAACTACACACACTCTCTTTGACTCCCAGTTCTCTCCCAGTGCTTAGAAGTATCACTGGCTCTTCCCAGTGTGAATTATCCCAGACAGCTGATATTCAAATGCCAGCCCTACAGTGGCAAAGGCCAGCCTAACAGCACGTGCAAAGGTAGACTGCCAAATTAAACAGCTTAGATGCTGCAATGTTCAGAATTATCTAGGTCTCCGTATAAGCTCTCCTGGGAGGTAGGAGGAAAGGATACCATTTCGGCATATACTTTGCAAAATGGATGAGTCCTCAAAGTTGAAAGCAAGATGCTGCAGTGTGGGCATTTTTTATCCTTTGAGGAGTTGGAATCCATTAGGCAGGCAGTCAAGGCACAATAGGCTCCCAGCAATGGTGATGTCAGGGATGGACTTTTGAGTTGAATATCCCAGGCTCGTGGGTCAACAGCCACCCCTCACTAGCTAAGAGCTATATCTAGAGATAGTTGAGTTCAGCACAGCCCAGCTTTTTGTTCTTCCTTCCATCCAGTACATCCTGGGAATTGTAGTTCTCAAAATACCGGGCATTAATGTAGAAGACAGCCCTCTAAGACCATGCAGTCTGCAGTAAAAGTAACCATAGTATGCCACTGAATTTGGGTGCTGGTCTGTGACTGGCTTGCATGCCGTATTTACATATTCCCCCAGTATACCCCCAGAAGAAGTTCTTCTAATACCAACATGTTGGTGGTCCCTGGCCCAAAGGAAGGGCATCTGGCCTCAACCAGGGCCTTTTCGGCTGTAGCGCCAGTCAAGACCTGGTCCCTGACATAAATGGCCCGGAAAACAGCTTTCTTCCACCAGGCCTTTGGTTGAGGTCAGAACAAGCTAGCTATAACATTTTAAAACTGTTTAGCCTATTCTGTATTGCTATAGCATACAGCAAAATGTTTGTACTGTAATTTATTCTGAATTTTCTACCACCTAATATTGGTTTACGAATTTTATCTGGCCAAAGTGCCGTACAGAATAAACTATCTACCCAGAACCCAATAAAATCCATCCAACCCCAGGCCTCCCTCCACTGAGTTGGCGCTCGAATAGGAGAGCATTTATTCCATAGGACAGACCAGGAGGCGGATTGATAAGTCAAGCAGATGCAAAGAAGCATCATACGCTGTTAATAACACCATAGTTTTTATAGATGACCTACATGCAATGAGTATTGTGAACTACCCCAAACCTGTGTGCAAAGAGGGGCAGTATATTAAAACTAATTAATAATAATAAATAATTTTACAGGGTGGGTAGGACCGCCAGGCCTCCTCCTGTAGTGGGAAGTCTCCTGCTGGCAGTCCTCTTTGCTGGGCGCTGCTCTGAGCAGCAGTGAGAGAATTAAACACGCACATAGCAACATCACCGGCATTGCCGGGTCACTTCTGGTCACTTCTATTTTTCTGTGAAAGCAAAGTTGTGGCAGGTTACATTAGATGAGTGATTGGGATGTGAGTGTCCTGCACAGTGTAGGGGGTTGGACTAGATGACCCATGAGGTCCCTTCCAACTCTATGATTCTGTGAACCCAGCAATGACATAGGGTGGCTCTAGGAAATGGGAGAAACTTTTTTTCACCAAAGAAGGGGCGCAGCAACATCCTCAGTGTTGCACACTCCTGCGGCATCCTCGCCCCCAATCCTCCCCCTGGTTGCAAGGCTCAGCCTGGTCACCCTAGGGAGGGGGCTGTGGTGAGTAGGATCTTGCAAGGATTTGGGTGATGATTTCCCAGCTGGATTAATCTCTCCACCTGCAGTTCAAATTCTTCTGTATCCCAGAGCTGCAAGGATGAGTAATTAAAGTGGACATGCCATTAAAGCCTTCTTTTGTGTTCCTGCCAGGCCAAAAAGCTCTCTTGCGTAGGACATTTTTTATGAGCATACAAAGCCGGTTTGTTTTTTCTTTAAAAACTAATCCAGTCCCCGTTCCTCTAACTGGTGGCAGTTCTCTAGCGTCTCCCTTGGAAATCTTTCCCCAAACTACCTGTCTTAAGAATCTTTGAGTAGAACAGCCGTTCCCTCTGTTATGCTGCGGCTGGAAGAAAATTTTGACACATCTGAGCTAATTTCTAGACAGTTGTCGTCATCACCACAGTGTTGATATGAGATTTCCAGGGAAGGGGGGCTCAAGGAGGGCTGCTTTTGAGAAGCTGGTTGCTGGGGTTTTAGGGAAGAGCTAGAGGACGTCACCCCAAGGGTCAGACATGACCCCGTGCTTGCACAGAGGATACCTTTACGGGGGGAAAGTTGAAGAAACGCAACAGATTTATTTTTCAGGTGTGCAGCTATTAATAGCCACTGCCAGATGGGAAACCCTAGCTGCTGTTCTGAAATTCATCGCTGAATTCGTAGACAACTGCATTTATTTCCTTTATGTTACATAAAGCTATTAAGTGTTGTTTTGACACTCTCTCTCACTCTCTGCAGTTTGAAAAGCGAATGTACTTCCCACAGTGGATGCCATAATGCATGAAGAATGGGGGGGAGGGGGACAACCTTCTCAGTTTTGTCGCCTGGCATCATGCTTTCCAGCTGAGTTCCTCACGGTCCTTTAATGAAAGACAAAGCGGGCCCGGGACAGGGGCCCAACGGCCGATCTCTGCCCCTTGTGTGCAGCCACAGAGGGGATCGCTGCGCATGTCTGAGGTTGCGCGCCCAATTCATAGGGGTCAGCATGGAATCCCAACGGGCCTGCAACGCACTGGGCAAATGTGGCCTGTGCCCTACAAATCCTGTAATCCTTTGCAGTACATAATTGTTTCCTTAGCATGTTCATTAATGATATCCTGAAGATAGAAAACATGCTCAAACTTGGTTCCTGCTGGCAATTTCATTGTTTTCAATAGTATCTTCCTGCCCTAGGCTTTTTTGTTTGTTCTTAATGGTGAGGCAGGGGTTCATCAGAAAACGCCAATATTTTTTCCTTTGAGCTTCTGGCCTTCACACATTACAAATCATCAGAGGCCACAGAGAGAGAGAGAGAGAGAGAGAGAGAGAGAGAGAGAGAGAGGGAGTCAGATATTTCTGTCTCTGTTCCCTTCACAGTACCTTGTTTGGCTGCAAGAAGCCAACCTCTGTTGGAATGCGTGTGTGAGTGTGTGTTTTTATTTTCTCGAGACAGTTCAGTAGAGAGAGAATCCCGACGCTGTTCTGCCTTCATCAATTTACTGGATAGATTAATGTAAATCTTGGTTTATGTAATCTCCTCTGCAAAGAAAAAGTGTCACAAAAGAAGTTTCCAGTTTGGCATCAGAAACTGAACCGCTGAGAAGAACATTAAAGGCGAGGCAGAGACAGATGATAAAAAAGAAAGCTGGAGAAAGTGGTGGATGAGAAGAAAGCAACCTAGATTAATAGCACCAAAGCCGTGAATAAGGCATTCAAGGGAGGGCATCCTACTGCTATTAGCAACAGGGAGAGCGGAATCCTTTAGAAATGAAATGGTGTGGAAGCAGATAATGGGGAGGAGGGGGGAAATTGCACACGCAGAGTATTCTCGGATTCCAGATGTTGTTAATCTCTCTCTCTCTCTTTCTGGCTGTATATCTGCAGAAAATTTTTTAAAAAGCTGCTGTCACTTTGGTTTGAGAAATGCATTGAACAGCGCGGTTTCAGGCCATTTTCAAAGTGCTTTTGTATTCCGTTTTAGCAACTGGTTGCTAATGGATTTTTCTGTCATTTCAGACAGACCCATTTTAGTAACCGGCAGCTAACGGATGTTTTTTTCTTCCCCTGTACATGCAAAACCGCTTGCATCAGGATAGCAAAGCGTGGCTGAGCTGCTTTTGAGGAAAACCGCTTTCTTCTCTATTGTACCCCTTCGCTGTGCTTCTGAATCGTGGTGGTGTGCTGTTTAAAATGCCCGTAGCGCTTCTTACAAAGCCACTCCCCCTACATGCCCCCTTTTTTGCCGGGCAATTTTCCACGGCCTTTTTTTTTAGCGTCAAACAAATATAGCACTTCGGTGCAATAGCGGCCCCACTGAGACGCCTTGACTTCATTGAGCTCAACTCAATGAAGTCAAGGCGTTCCAAAACCCCCCTCAATTTAGCGCTCAACGGAGGATGTTAAAAAAAAAAACTCGGAGGGAGATTGCACGGCACGAAGGGTGGAGGGGAAAAGCAGCACTGTTTGAAATCACCATAGTGTTTCACAGACAGCTCATTATTGGAAGGAAATTTGCTGTATCACTTTACTTGAAATCAGGCCAAGAAGAAATAACATCTGGTTTAAATGGGTAATGTGGAAATTGTCATAAGATCCCTGGATTACAAATATTGTTAATCTCTCTCTCTCTGCCTGTATATCTCTGCAGATTTTTTTAAAAAATTGTTTGAACATCTTGGTTTCAGTCCTTCAGTGATCCAACACCCTCCTCCACCTTTCCCTGTTTTCCATCCCAGTCCTGCAACACAACAGACTCTTGGATTAATGTCTTCCCCATGCTGATCCTATTAGACATTCTCTTTAGTGTCAGCGGTTACAAGGTGCTGGCTAGGAAGGCAGGTGCTTGAGGTGGACCCTTTTGCATTAGGTCAGGGGTAGTCAACCTGTGGTCTTCCAGATGCCCATGGACTACAATTCCCATGAGCCCCTGCCAGCATTTGCTGGCAGGGGCTCATGGGAATTGTAGTCCATGAACATCTGGAGGACCACAGGTTGACTACCCCTGCATTAGGTGGACAAGGCAGAGAGGAGAAACAGGTTTGGGGTTGGCAGCAGGTAGTGGGGGAAGGGAAGGTTGGGTGGGGTTGGCCCAGTGAAGATAACTGGAGATTGGGGCATGGGAGGGAGAGGAAAGCAACAAAGACATCTTTAAAGGCCAATTCACACAGCCATTTGTTTAGAACGGAGGCAAGATGGCCTCTCTTCTTTCTTCCTTACTCTGTCTTCCTGTTAAGTGTAGCCCTGGAAACTCAGCTCAGTTCCACATTATCTACTCTCGCCACCCCACTGATTTTCATGCTCCAGAGGTCTCTGAGCCTCTAAATGTTTTCTTAGCAAAGTAGCTTTTTAAAGGCAGCTTACCTCAGACGGCTGTGTCCATAAAATGAAATATATATCCCATCCCTGAACCGTAATACTGCCCAGGAAGTATTATGTGTCTCAGACTGAATATCTGGATACCTTTAAGGTGAACATAAAAGTCAATCTCCTTGCTCTTTGCATGTATAAAGACTGGGGTAGTTAATAAGGTAAGGTGACCAGATTTTAACATTGATAAAGCGGAACACCATTGTGCGGGGGAGGGGGGGGTTCTTGATTTAAAATTTGGTCTATATGGAGCATCAAAAGATTAATAGAACACATAGAATGCAAAAATAGTATTGTAATAATATATTTTAGTTTCAACATAAGTACAATTTGCCAGGTACCCCCAGATGTCCCTCCAAAGTGGGACAATCTGGTCACCTTATAATAAGGTGCACGGAATCATACGAGCGAGGGACATTTAATGAACATGTGATTTTAAAACATTTAACAACCCCTTTTAGTATCTGTAGCAGGGAGTTGTTTTACATATCTTAGCAAGTAAGAAAGGGCAGCGGCCACAGGGGACAGGAGAGCAGTACTGTTGGCTGAGGATGCCACACCTCAGACTTTATTTTTATTTATTTAGGTTAGCAGTCTGGGTACGGGACCGGGCTTTGTATGCTTCAAACAGCAGCTTTGAATAGCCTTGCTTCAGAACCGGTTTCCTATTCTTGGTATTAGTGTGAACTGAAATCTGGAAGTCGAGAGGGTGGTTGGTTGGTTGGGCGGTCAGTCGCTTGGTCAAAATTGCACACAAGGCACAGAGTCACTTTCTCCATGGTACACATCCCTCCTCCCAATCCCACAGAAAAGAGCCTCCAGGGACAAGAAATAGAACTGAGGTTTGATACCGTATTTCTTGTGAAGAGCCTCTTGTGGCGCAGAATGGTAAGGCAGCCGTCTGAAAGCTCTGCCCATGAGGCTGGGAGTTCAAGAGTGGTAAGGCAGCAGACATGCAGTCTGAAAGCTTTGCCCATGAGGCTGGGCGTTCGATCCCAGCAGCCGGCTCAAGGTTGACTCAGCCTTCCATCCTTCCGAGGTCGGTAAAATGAGTACCCAGCTTGCTGGGGGGTAAACGGTAATGACTGGGGAAGGCACTGGCAAACCACCCCGTATTGCGTCTGCCATGAAAACGCTAGAGGGCGTCACCCCAAGGGTCAGACATGACCCAGTGCTTGCACAGGGGATACCTTTACCTTTACCGTATTTCTGCACAAAAACAGCTGGTGGGGGCTGACAGGTGCTCTGTGAGGTTATAGAAGCCATTTTTAAAAGAATACACACACAAAACAAGGACACATGCTTGTCTCTTGTTTAACGCATTTGAGAACGCCCCTAGCAATTTTTACAACCGTATGCGTGTCATAGGGCTCCATAGGGAGGCATGTTATTCTTGCCATGTTCTGCTATAAGAATGGCTGGCTCGTTTCCTTTTGTCTCTTCCCCACGTCTGTTCTTGTCTCTTTCTTTTTCTTTCTTGCAGAAATCGACCAGGGGGGTTGCGGAGATCCAGGAGTCCCAGCCTACGGCAAGCGAGAAGGGTCGACGTTTCGCCACGGGGACACGTTGACGTTCGAATGCGAGCCCGCATTTGAGCTGAAAGGACAGAAAACAATCACTTGTCAAAAGAGTAGCCAGTGGTCCTCTCAGAAACCAGTCTGTGTTTGTAAGTCGGAGAGAAGGGACTGCCGCGAAGTATTTGCAAGGACTAATAAAGACCATGATCCAAATTGTATACTGGGCAATAGGGTGCTGTGTAGTCTTGGAATGACATGGGCAAAACTCTGAAATTCTTTTGTATTTTATTGCTGACAGGCAGGATTGAACATGCCCACTGCATGTCTGACCCACTGACAAACCAAACATTTGTCTCAATAATTTAATTCTCGGCAGCCCTTGCTCAATTATTTGTGTGCAAATATTTGTGCAAGTGTGTACTGTGGTTGGATGGCTCAGGCTAGTCCAATCTTATCAGATCGAGAAAGCTAGTAAGATTGGCCCTGGTTGGTAGTGGGATGGGCGACCACCAAAGAATCCCAGAGTTGCTAAGCCGAGGTTGACAACAGCAAACCACCTCTGAACATCTCTTGCCTGGAAAACCCCATGGGGTATCCATAAATTGGCTGTGGCTTGATGGCCCTTTCCACTACCACAGAGGTAGTCAACCTGTGGTCCTCCAGATGTCCATGGACTACAATTCCCATGAGCCCTTGCCAGCATTTGCTGGCAGGGGCTCATGGGAATTGTAGTCCATGGACATCTGGAGGACCACAGGTTGACTACCCCTGCGCTACCACATTGCTGTTGGTTTGCACCCCAGTGGAGAGTCACATGGAGGGATTCACTGGGATTCCTATCTATGCAGACTAGTGCCTCTGTAGTCATGCGAATTACAACTGCCACATTTATCATCTCCATGTACGGGAGATGTTTTATCCACCTACAGTTTGGTGTAGTGGTTAGGAGCGCAGACTTCTAATCTGGCATGCCGGGTTCGATTCTGCAGTGATATCAGGGCTCTGTCAGCCTCACCCACCTCACAGGGTGTCTGTTGTGGGGAGAGGAAAGGGAAGGGGACTGTAAGCCGCTTTGAGCCTCCTTTGGGTAGAGAAAAGCGGCATATAAGAACCAACTTCTTCTGCTGCTGCTGCTGCTGCTGCTCTGCACAGGGCTGGCTGCAAGTTTTGGAAGATTGTCTGGGCTCTGCTTCATGCCCACTATTAGGTCCCCTTTTCTTGTCCACCTCTCCTTGAGATTCTCCTGCCTGTGCAGCCTTCCTCTGCCCACACACAAGCTCTCTCACCATCTAGAGTCACAGTTGCCCACACTCCCTGCATGCCCTTTCCTGATGGGAGGGTGGATGCAACTAGGATTTGGCAGTGCCATGGCCACCAGGAACACTGATGCTTTGTGCACCACTCACTGCAGAGTTTGGCAGTGCATGCAGCACAGGGGACAAAGCATTCACAAATAGGAAGCAGAAGGTGTGATTGCAAGCCTCAGGGGGGTCAGCAGCAGTGGACCCTGCCAGCATCCATGGCCTCTGGCAGTTGCCCATTTCAGGGTATGCTGACACCAGCCCTGCCTCTACATGAACCCCTCTACCCCCATCACTGTAGGAAGTTACTTGGTGGCTGCCAAATAACTGAACCATCTACTTAGCCTGGCTACACGTTACTCTTGTTGGACTGGATCCATTGGTGTGCCAGCGGAAAGGAAATGTACTTAGCACGGTCCCATTGGTGCAAGCGGTAGCAGAATAGCTGCAGCAATACATATCTCTTTAGTATAATTGTTCATGACAAAGCTGGGCATGTGGAGTGGTGGAATGTGCAATCGATGCTTTGCACAGGTTCATTGAATTTCAAAATCTTATCGGAACAAGTTCCTTGTGTTGTGACTTGTGCATGCAGGAACAACAATGGGGATACCATCACTTTCCCTTAGTGCAAGGATTAGTGAAGGATCGTTTTAGCACTTTAGCAAAGACCCATGTGCGTGTGGAAGTAAACCACAGGATCCAACCCATCACGTGGAAAGTGGTCCTGTGGAAGCCATTCTCCTACTCTTGAGGATTCTGAAGCTCCCCCAGAAACAGGCAGAGAAAACTAGAGCGGATGACAAACAAACCAACAGCTGTACCAGACCCCCCGGCACCCAATCTGCATTCCTCTCTTGTTTAAATTTGCCTGTCTTCTCTCGTTTTCTACTTAACAGCCTTTGCTTCTCCTTCCCTTTACCACGAGCAACAATCAGGTCTTGCTTGGCTAAAAGGAGTCACTAATTTACAGATGAGTTATTCAGAGATTAAAGAATAGATGGAGAAAGGCAGGCTGGGGCTCCCATTTCCTTCTGATTGTCTGGGACTGTCTGGGATCTGCCTGTTCCTGGGGGACATTTAGAATCCTCAAGAGCCTGGTTTACACAGGGCCGCTTTTGATATGGCATGTGCCATGTGTATCTAGGCTTCTAGGTTCTCCCATCTTCCTCATCCATGACCCTTTTGAGAACTGATTGCATAATGTTTGAACCTAAGTAATATTTCCGTAAGAGCCTCTTGTGGCGCAGAGTGGTAAGGCAGCAGACATGCAGTCTGAAAGCTTTGCCCATGAGGCTGGGCGTTCGATCCCAGCAGCCGGCTCAAGGTTGACTCAGCCTTCCATCCTTCCAAGGTCGGTAAAATGAGGACCCAGCTTGCTGGGGGGTAAACGGTAATGACTGGGGAAGGGAATGGCAAACCACCCCGTATTGAGTCTTACAAGAAAATGCTAGAGGGCGTCACCCCAAGGGTCAGACATGACTCGGTGTTTGCACAGGGGATACCTTTCCTTTTAATATTTGGGTTCTAAAACCTACTCCCTTGTTAGTCAGGGAATGTGTACCTTCTGTAGTAGTGATCTCAGACTCAAGAGGGATTCCACGTTTTCCATGAATGTCAGGTGTCTGGAGCAGATGTGAGACACATCCTAACATTATTGATGCGTTTTGCTTTCCACCGTAATGCTTTGTGCTTTACTGCTATCTGCTCAGGGATCATTGTAAGCATCTGTCACATGGACACTTCCTTCCATTAATGTAGAGATTCATCTTCATAATTGCTTAATTAAGTAACCATGTGGTTGCCTCAACACTGAAATATGTTTGGAGTCCCTTAATTCTCAGTCAGTCAAGTTCCGGGGTCTGCCATGAGCAATCCTTGCAGACATAGTTTTCATACAGAGTTGCAGAATTCCTCAGAGCTTTATCTGGAGTTCTCCACTGCCCCCGCCCCCCCAATTTAAACATTATGGGTGGGGGAAAACGACCTCATTTAAAAAAAAATAAATGAGCTTCCCAGAAACACAACTTGTCCTCAATTACTGCAATAGTCATTTGTTGGGAGGATTCAGCGTATACTAGGCTGCACGATCTCCTCGGATGGAGCATAGATCAGGTCCGGTAGACCCAACCATTACTCTTACGAATGAGCTGTAAGTGGGATGCCACAGATCATTTCCAGGAAGCAGAAGTGGTTTAAGGATTCACAGGGACCGTAGCACCAGCCTTCCATCCATCCGAGGTCGGTAAAATGAGGACCCAGCTTGCTGGGGAGTAAACGGTAATGACTGGGGAAGGGAATGGCAAACCACCCCATATTGAGTCTGCTATGAAACACTAGAGGCCGTCACCCCAAGGGTCAGACATGACCCGGTACTTGCACAGGGGATACCTTTACCTTTACCTTTTAGCAGAGTACATTTGTGGCAGGAGAAGCCAGACTGGGGGCAGAGGGTTGTCCTTGCCCCGTGGAAAAGAGTATTACTCCAAGTGTCCTTAAAGAGGGAAAAGGGTGGAGGAGAGAGGCCACGGCCCTGATCCATGGGAGGGGGGGTGAGAGACACCACGTGGGGCCCCTGAAAGCACGGTGCCTTTACCATGCGGTACATAGATAAACCAGCCCTGCCAGAAAGGACAGCACTTTCCCCTCGCATAATGCTGGCATTCACAGAGTGAATCTACAGTACCCAGCCATAAATTTCTTAGAACATACCATAGAATTCTTTGCAGTGTATAAGGGTTCCGTGGCAGATGTTCAAGAGTCCTTCCAAACCATTATTGAACAACTTCTCTGAAAATAACAATATTTAATCTATAGGTGACTCTTTAGAATGATTCTGTCGGGGCACATCGAGTGGTGGGGTGGATCGGGTTCCACAAGACCCTGGGATATATTCTGGCCATTTAAAAATTGGCTCTGAAGCAAGGCAATGCAAACACCTGATCAAGATGAGCAGTAAAATGAATGTCATTCACAAAGGAAGCAGGTGTTTTGATTCTGCCCAGCAGGAAATTACATGCTGTACAGCTACATTAGAACACCGTCTCATTGTTTGTGCAGGTTGTCTGAAGGTCTGTTGGTAGAACTCAGTAATGGCTTGTAATAATTTGTCGAAATAGATAGGGGATTGTGAGCCGGGTAATGGAAATGTTAATTGTATGGCATGCAAATAAAGCCATGGCTGTGCATGGGGAACAAGAGGTGTGCACCATGCATGTTATGTTTGTTTTTAGACTTTCAGGTGTCTGCTTGGCTTTCCCAAGCCTTGTCCTCGGGGATTGCTAATTAGATTTAGGATTTTTCCCTCTCAAGCCTGCAACTAAGAGCAAGAGAGAGGCTCCATGACAGAATAGTTGAGATGACTACTCAGGACTTTGAGACTCTTGCAATCTTCCTTGTCATTCTTGAGTATCCTATATTCTCTGAGTGAACTCCTGGCTTCTTTATGGCCTGGAACTCACTCCAAGTTTGGAAAGATAGTTGTAAACATCTCGGCGTATATGGGGCATAAATACTCATGGCTTACTAATGCTTCCAGTTCCTTTTTGTCTTCTCCTCCTCCCTTTTGCATTACTGATGTACTTTGAGGGGGGGGAAACTGCAGAAGAACCATATGGATTCAAGCTAAGGGGATTCCTTGAATTGTCAACATAATATCATAATCATATCATCATACAACATAAAATCAATAACGGGGAAAATAGCAGGAGCCCTTCCAAAACCGTATGAGGGTCAAGTTTGAAAGGGTTTCTTTAAGTGGAAGAGAAGAACACAATTGTGCTGTACTGCTTTAGACTGTAGATGGAAATCATATTTATGCATCTTCCCCTACATGAAAACTCCCGGCAAATAGAAAACAACCATTGCAAGTAAAAGTTCTTTGTTGTATTTGATTTATGTTTTCAGAGAGGTTCCCACCCCCATTTTAAATTCCTTTCATATTGTTCTCATTATTTTTCTTGCCACAGCTGGGGTTTTGTGTTTGTTTGAACTTGTAAATATAGTTTAAAGTGACATTTCTTATAGGGAATAGCTATTCTCAGTTTGAAATATAGCTTTTAGATTTAAATAGCTGGACGATTGGGATGAATTTCCCTGTTTGGTGAACTCCAGCCTCCAAGATTCATTTTATTGCTCTTTACCATAGAGTTCACATTGCTTTTGAGCTTTTCTCGTGAGGGTAGAGCCCGTCGGTTGTGGCATTTGACAAAAGCCCATAAATTGGCCACTGGTCTGGTATCTCTTGGTATCTTTTCATCGTGTGTGTGTATAGTGTGGGTATATAGACACAATGTGTGGCGGTATTGCACTGTGTGCCCAACCATCAATGGTGGACACAGCCAACCTCCAATGGATGAGCCACTTAATTTAGAGGGAGGTTTCTTAGATTGGAGGAAGGTTCAAGCTGAACTGAAAGTAAGGATGGGATATAGTGGCAGGATGGGCAGGAGCCATCCCCATGACAGTGCATAACATAGGGGAGAGAGGGGATACAGACATGTATTTATTTGAATTTCTAGACCTCTCTCGCCACCAAAGCAGACTTGTAGCTTGCCATGTTTCTCATATTGTCCTAGGCAAGCCTTGTGCTGAGCTAGAAAAGGGGTGGGGTAGGATGGATAATACTTCCCGGTGAGTGAAATGGGCTGAGACCAATGAAAGGATGGGGAGATTGTGTGAAATATTCAGATCATACCATATCTCCTTGGAGGCAAGGTAGCTGAGTCAAAAGCAATATAACAGTCCATCAACAAGATAAAATCAACAGGAGATATGATTTAAAGATTTAAAAAGAGGACGTAACTTTGTAATGAAAGTGGCCATTGGGCACACAGAAGCTGTTTGAAAATCTTGTATGTGTTCGCCAGAACAGGGTGCAACTTTAAGAGGAGGAAGGGCACCCCTTCCTAATTCCACTTTTTTGATCCTTTTGACCAGATTCCAGTTGTACCTATTGAATGCACAAAGTCTCTTCTGGGTATCAATTAGAAGTCAACCAGTAGCTGGGTTACAAGCCAGAAATCACATGCACACCTATGGCCAGGTTTATTGGTGTAGCTCATTGAACCAGGGTGTGTGCCCACTCATCCTGGACCATTGCACTGCATAACTAAAGAGATCTCTTCCAGTATCACAAACAACGCCAAAGAGAAACTGTTGGATTTGTTCAGTGCTGCAAAGTGGGCAAACAAGCCTTGGGGAATCCAGAATTTCTCTTGGAGGGCTTGATCATGAGGAAGTAGCTTTCATGGGTCTTTCTCTACCATACCTTGCAACCTGCTCTGGCAACCTTTCTCACCCGTGTGTGTTTTTCACTACTGTCTGCTGGATGGAGAACGGGAAGCATTTTGGAGTGTGCATTGATTGGGTGCATCGTTGGAAACAATTTCTCTTTGACATGCTAAGCTATTTTGGTAAGCCAGTGAGCTTTATCAGTATGGAAGGAGATAAAGTAGGGATAGGAAGGCTGGAATATTAACTCACACCTGTTATGTTGGTCTTCTCCAGTGGTTCTGAAATATGAGATATTTGTGTCCATGAGAAATTCACAAGCATTTAATGAAGGGACTGATATGGAAAAAGGGTTCCATTCGAGATCCCAGATGGATTTCTCCATGTGAATCTCAAGACTGCCAAAATTGGAATTTAGATGGGGTTTTGTCAGATTCAGTGCTGATTAAATTTAAATTAATTAGGTTCAACTATGAGACCCTTGTCTAAACTTGTATGTATGTGAAGTTTTCATTTCCCCACCATTGTGGTTCCCCCACCCCCTTGCACATGTGACTATACCCAGCAAAGGATCAGACCCTGTGGACTTATACTGATATTGGTGCCAGTAGCCCCTGGTTGAAGAGGCTCAAAGGAAGGCACCTGACACCAGAGGAAAGCATCACAACTAGTAGAATAGATGCAAGGGATCCAAGTGCATGGTTTTCACGATGTTGGATGCAAAGAGCTCCATTCTTCTTAACCAGCATCATACAATGCTTTTGTTCAGGCAGAGTCATAAAGTTGCTTCTGATGGGAGGAGGGACCATCGCCATCCTTGTAGACCTTCTTCCGCAGGGAGGCACTTTCTGCAGTGTTTTGGTTTGCTGGATGGGCAAGCACTTTTAATTTGTTTGTTTACCATCTGCTGTATCTTTTAATTTGTGGTTTATGTCCATCGATTTAATGATATTGTTGTCCTTGGCATTAATGGTGCTGTTTATTTTTTATAAGCCACCACGAAGACCCGTTAGAAATTGCATCAATGAGCGTAGGAACATATTGTGATCTTGGATGACTAAGAGCTCAGGATGGGTGAAATTCAAGAAAAAACTGGTGGGATGACAAATTGCAGTAATGGAACTCAGTCGTCGTAGTTTGCTATAGAGTTTCCGCCTGTTACGGCTGTGATGCAGTGAAATGCTCCACTGGTTGCTTTCTTGGACCCGACGTTCATTGCCCAAACCACATGGCTGGTATTTTGATAATGGTCTGGTCTCCTGGTTGAATGTTATGCACACTGGCTTCGTTGACGGCTATGCAACAGTTAGCCAACATCTGAGCATCAGGATGTCTAAAATTCAGAGTATCTTCTTTCACTGATACCGTTCTCTGAGTTCCTTGTTATTGGAGCTAGCCATATGTAGCCATTTTGTTTGTACAATCTTTCTTATCATTCATGAACCATTCCGACATATGTGTAGATTGTTCGGTGACAGGGGCATTCCAGTGACCTAAATGAAGTGTTTCAAGTTCCTATATCATGGGATAATCATACAGCAAAACCCAAATTTACTGTTTTCAGTTTCAGACTACCATCGTTTAGAAGAAATATGGCAGTTTTGAAGTTCTTGTCCGTGCAGTGATTTGCCCCAGTGTGTGATGTTATGTTGGATTGGATGAATTGGTTGAACATGCAGAATTTGTTCTGTTGCCACAACTCTGGTTCTTGAATAATTTTGCATTTCAAGACAAAGATGGCAGAAACAAGAGGGGATAAAGGGTTCAGAATTGCTTGACCCCCAGCAGGAGATTTCACTGCATGCTGTGTCCAGTCTCTGCAGCGACAAGTTATTTTATATGGTTACTAGCTTCAAAGCCCATTCCTAAGAACAGGCCTTGAAAGGGTCCCCTCCACTGGCCCCTGGCCAGGCAGCTTAAGGTGGCCTTGGGCGGCAGCTCTCAGCCAGATCAAGTGCTGTGGGTGGGCCGCTCGTTAGCAGGGCCGGGACAGAGCTCCTTAGCAGTCAGCTAGTCAGCTCCTTAGCAGTCCTTAACGAGCAGTCAGCAGGCTGGGAGGCCCTCATCAGCAGGCCCAGCCTAGCAGGCCAAGAGGCCCTCGTTAGCAAGCCCTCCACCATGACCCTTTGCCCAGGGCCTCTCCCCTTACCTGCTGCTAGCTCCAGGCACTGACAGCAAAGAGGCTAGAGTCCAGGGACGGAGGGCAGAAGCAGCAGGGGCAGAGCCAATCAGAGCAAAGCTGGCTGCACCCTGATTAGCCCTATTCCAACTTGGACAGCCAGACACATACCACCCCCTAGGCTGTTTCACAAATATATAGAGGAACAACAATGGATAAGGATAGCTAAACCTGTGTTTCTGCAGTATTGTCCATAGATGGGGGGGCGGGAGGATACCTAAAGCTTGGGACACCCCATTTCTGCCAGAAACAACTCCATTTTCTGATAGTCTTTACAAGTTGAGACCAACAGCCATCTTGTGTCCTTACGTAGTTGTCAATCTAGAGTTTTGCTCACAACAGAAACCTGAGGATGACATGATTGACTCAGGAAGGTAATTTCTTCTTAAATAATACCATGCGGGAGTAACACTGGCATTCCTTAGTTTTGGAACTGTTAGGTTTGATTCTGCAACGATCCAGTTCAGCCGTCACAAAAGTTTTCTTCTCCTTTGGAAGTCCAGCCTATCTGCTAATCCTCCTGTAAGACCCTCCTGTGCTCTTAAATAGCTTCTTCCGCGCACGTTAATTTTGCAGCCCTCAGCAATAATTACTCTTTCTTGTTAATCCCATATTGCCTTATTATACCTGCTGAATTATCCCCGCTCCCTACCGTAAATGGGCTGCTTTATGAATGGTTAGCCATTTGTCCGCACCGCCCCACGTGTACATTCAGGATTATAAGATAAGAATTCAAACTGTGATCGATGGCTTTCTCCTAGCGGCATTTCCAGAGTCACCATATAATTTCCTGTTAACTCTGATGAGTTTTACATTTAGCTCCGAATTAACCTGTCAATTGGTCATTACTTTCCTTTTTGACTTCTTTTCTGCCTGCAGTGCGCAACGCCTAATGGAAGCCTAGAATGGCAATTTGGAAAAATTAGTGTGATCGGAGGCAAAATATTTCTTTGGTTGTTTTGGTAAAGGGTTTGCCGTATGCTGTAACAGAAATACCTGAAAACTTGTATTGCAAGAGACAGTTGTGCTAGATAGACATGGTTTGGTGCAGTGGTTAAGAGCGGCAGCTTCTAATCTGGCCAGCCAGGTTTGATTCCCCACACATGCAGCCAGCTGGGTGACTTTGGGCTCATCACAGTCCTGATAATGCTGTTCTCACAAAGCAGTTCTGTTGCCTACCTCACAGGATGACTATTGTGGGGAGAGGAAGGGAAGGCGATTGTAAGCTGCTTTGAGTCTCTTTCAGGTTGTGAAAAGCAGGGTATAAATACTAACAGTAGACCAAAGTGTGTCCGCGTGTTAGAGATGTTTTATGGCATGCTGGCATCCCTGGGAGGTGTAGGGTCAAGGCAATGGTTGAAATTGCAGAACATCCTTCCAAAACCTCGGATATGACAAACTCATTAGGCAGTTCCCTTGCTGTCCCCAAAAGCTGGCGATTTCGTGGTTGGCAAGAGCATCACCAATGTACTTACATCACACGTGGGTTTGTGAGCAGATGTGACTGCAGGCTTCATGCAACCTCCTACCTCCCCGATGAACCTTCCTCCAGTTGGTCCCGCATCAGGGGGCAGGAGAGCTTGCCCACCCATGGGGGAATAGCAAACCCTGTGTGTGTATAAAGAGCAAGCAAAGGAAGTTCTGTGAACAGTAGCATTTCACTTGCACATTGTGTCCCCCATTCAGAACCAAAAACAGTATCAGGAAGGAATGTAGACCTGAAAACATTGCATGCATGTTTGAATCCTAGTGTACAACACCTTGCACAGTTAAGCGTGTGTGTGTCTGTCTGTCTGTGTCTGTGCCTTTGTGTGTGCCTGTGTGTGTGTGTTTGTGAGAGAGACCTGGGGCTTTATTTATTTTTTTTTATAATCCAAGTTATATGCCACCTTTCCATGAAGGCTCAGGGCAGCTTTTAAGAGAAGAGCTGGTTTTGTACGCTGTGTTTTTACTACCCGAAGGAGTCTCAAAGTGGCTTACGATCACCAACCCTTCCTCTCCCCAGTTACCCTGTAAGGTAGGTAGGTCTGAGAGAGCTCTGAGAACCATGCCCACTCCGAGGTCACCTAGCAGGGCTTCATGCGTGGGAGTGGGGAATTGAACTCTGGGCCCATTCCGCACACATAGGATAATACACTTTCAATGTGCTTTGGCAGCTGGATTTTCCTGTGCGGAACAGGGAAATCTATTTCTAAAGTGCGTTGAAAGTGCTTTAACTATTGTGTGCAGAATAGGCCCAGGTCTCCAGATTAGAGGCCACTGCTCTTAATCCCTACACCAAGCCTGTTCAGGTGGCTTATCCAAATCAGCAAATGCATGTTGTTGTTTTCTGTGGGAATGGGGAAAAATCAGCTGTATCAGCTCCTATTAGAGACCTCCTGAGCACATATGTTCCAAGCATTCTGCAGAAATTGTTTTCCCAAGGCTCCGTGGTCACCCTTCAGGTCCTGCTTATCTCTTCAACTCGGGGAAAACTGCTCAGTAACTAGCTCCGCTGTGACATTTCCAGGTTCCTGGGTGAGCAGCAGATGCTCCTTTGCAGTCAGCCCTTTATTAACAACCGTCACCATTTAGGAACATTTGAAGCCAGTGCCTTTCATCATCTGCTCATTAGCACAACTTCTTCCCTCCTCCTCGCCTATAATGCTTCCTAAATTTCCTTCTCAACAGGGGCAATTGAATATCTGAGGACTCCGGCCCACACCGAACAAGAGGCTTGGCTGCATGGGGTTTCCCCCCAATGTTTTGCTTGTTTCAGAAGCTGAAGCAATGGAACCTGAAACTTTTATTAGTGAAGAGAGAAGTTCTTACCTCTTTATAGTCTTAGCCAGTGACTGTCTGGTGCTTGTTTGCTTGTTTTCCCTTTCTAAAAATTGCTTTATATTTTGCACCAAAAAGAAAGAAAAAAGCACAATGAGAAAACTGGGACAATATAATTTGGATCTCATTTCCCTTCAACAGAACCACGAAGTAAAGAATTAATCAGTGAATTCAACGGCCTGCCCCTCTCTTTCCACTCCATTCAGAAGTTTGAAGCCTTCCTCCATCCTAAAAAATCTTGCTCCAACTTAACCATCTCTTCTGCTGGAGGACCGGCCTCTTAGCTTAGCGCAGTGGTTCTCAACCTGGGGGTTGAGACCCCTTTGGGGGTTGAACGACCCTTTCACGGGGGTTGCGATAGGGCAAGCAGCTTGGCCCGGGGGGGGGGGTGGTGCCGTCCACACAACAGCCTTGTGGGGTAGATCGAGATAGATCTTTCCTCTGTCAGGAACACTGGAAAAGAGCAAGATCGGCATGGTGGGACAAGAGGCGGAACTGAACTGAGAAACCCCGGGGGAAAAACAATTTACATACAATCCTGAACAATGGATCTTCACGCCAGTTTTGATTTAATTCCTGTGAAAGAGCACGTGCATAATTTTATGGTTGGGGGTCACCACAACATGAGGAATTGTATTAAAGGATCGCGGCATCAGGAAAGTTGAGAACCACTGAGCTAGAGGAAGCCTTGTTGGATTAGAAGAAGGCTCCCTGGAGGGTGCTTGGATCCACCCCAGAGTGAACATGTTAGGGTGAGATCTGGAAAAGACTAGGGATATGCATTCAGCCATATCCAAGGTGAATAATACATCATTGGTATTTTTTGGCTATTCTTTCAGCTAGATTTAGATTATTTCCCCCCTGACTATTCAAAATAACCAAGTTCCTAAAATTCCCATAATATTCAGGAGTTTTCAGGACCACTGGATGCCCAAAGTGAAAGGGTGTTTAAAGGAAATGTAGTCCCTTTAAACACCTTCCACATAAACTTGTGCCTTGGAGATGCCCATGAGATGCTTGGGTGAGTCCCTGTCAGGAGGGTGTGATTTTTAAGTCTCTGAGTAGGTTGGGGGATGGACTGGATGGCCCTTTGTGATCTCTTCCAGCTCTGTGTGATTCTGAAATGCCCCCCCTTCCATTGGAGACAACAGAGTATGGGGCAACTTCTTTGGGGCCCATAGAAAAAAATAATTGTCCCCGTAGGGTATATTGGAGCCATTTATTTATTAACGTATTTATTTATTGAGATTTCTGAAAAAAATTTGAATCAAAATACCATACCAGTATAGAGCCTCTTGTGGCGCAGAGCGGTAAGGCAGCAGTCATGCTGTCTGAAGCTGTCTGCCCATGAGGCTGGGAGTTCAATCCCAGCAGCCGGCTGAAGGTTAACTCAGCCTTCCATCCTTCGTCGGTAAAATGGGTACCCAGCTTGCTGGGGAGGTAAATGGTAATGACTGGAGAAGGGAATGGCAAACCACCCTGTATTGAGTCTGCCAAGAAAACGCTAGAAGGCGTCACCCCAAGGGTCAGACATGACTTGGTGCTTGCACAGGGGATACCTTTACCTTACCATACCAGTATTGAGATTGGGGCATATTGGGAAATAATGGTATTTTTTATGTTCAATATATCCCAACCTGAAAAATGCCTGTTTTTTTCTTTCTATCTTTAAAAAAAAAATTGCACACCCCCTAGGAAGGACCTGACCCATGTACTGTTCCCTCCAAACATGAAATCTGTTGGCGAAAAGTAGATGCTGGCATATCTGCTGAGCTCAGCAAGATTGAAGAGTGCTGAAGGCATGGTTTTTTTTTTTTAAGGCATTGTGCATTCTAGCTGGGACTTCAGGAGCAAACCACAAAAGCAATGTGTAGATTAACCCCCTGCGGCTTACCCCAAATCCTCTTAAGCTGAGTTACATGTGCTGCTTGCCTGAACAATAAACTGCCTGCCGCAGAGGAGGTGCAAAACATTTCATGGGGACCATTCAGGGATGGAGGCAGGTGTGTATATCTGTATAGGGCAGGCGGGGAAACATGCGTGTTTTTGCCCCACATAGTTGGAAACCAAGGATTTGGGTCCCTAAGGTGGTTTGGCCCGGGCATGGCAGCATCTATTCCAACTGAACAGTTTTCCATTGGCAGAAGAAGAGAAGGTGATTTGTGCCAAGTTCCGGGAGTAGCTCCCTAATTGGGAAACACTCTTATTTCTACTGATCCAAAATAGCCTGATTTGGGAGGAGAGGGCAAAGAAAGTAGCAGTGGGGAGATGTTGTATTAGAAGGGGTGGTGAAAACTGGATATACTTTATGTCACAGCAGGCAGGGCAGACTTTGAGGTCCCTGCTTGCCATTGTTGGAGCTGCTCTCATCCTAGAGGTAGGCGGGGAAAGCAGGTAATTCTTAGGGGCAAATATCTACTCATGCTGGTGTTTTCTATCACCAAGTGATATCAAAGAGGGTTGGGCCATGGCATTCGTCAGGGGTGGCCAAACTGTGGCTCTCTAGTTGCCCATGAACTACAATTACTTTGGATTATGCCTAAAGACAAAAGTTACAGTTGGCCTTTTGGGAGGTCTGAGCATTGGTGGAGAGGAAGGATATGCTTGCTGTCAGGTGAGCTTACTGCTCTTAGTCCTCTATTGTGTTGTTTGCATGGCACATTGTCAGAACATCACACTTGAAAAATGGAAGTCTGTCTTCCTTAACCGTATACCACACTTCGCAGTATAAATAAAAGAGTATGGCGGGTTGAGGTGGGCCGAGTCCGGGATTGAAATCCCAGATTGGCCCCTTGCCCTGGGACTGACAAGTCGGGAGGTGTGCAGCACCTCCTGACCCATGCACACACCCTGCTCCCATTACATCCCTGCCTGTGGACACACCATGTATCCAGCCAGGCGGTCGAGCCTTCCGTGCAGGCCTCGGAGCTCCAAGGCCCGCACGGAAGCTGGGGGGGTGGCAAGTTTCCCCACGGCTCGGCAAGCCACCAAGGCAGCAGGTGTGCTTGCCAGGCCACGGGGAAGCCTGGGAGCCGGGGGCGGGCAGCGGGAGCTGGGGGGGGGCACTGGACATTTCATCTTCCTTCCTTCCTTCCTTCCTTCCTTCCTTCCTTCCTTCCTTCCTTCCTTCCTTCCCTCCCTCCCTCCCTCCCTCCCTCCCTCCCTCCCATATTCTGGACTCTGCATCTTCCTTCCTTCCTTCCTTCCTTCCTTCCTTCCTTCCTTCCTTCCTTCCTTCCTTCCTTCCTTCCTTCCTTCCTTCCTTCCTTCCTTCCTCCCTCCCTCCCTCCCTCCCTCCCTCCCTCCCGTATTCTGGACTCTGCATCTTCCTTCCTTCCTCCCTCCCTCCCTCCCTCCCTCCCTCCCTCCCTCCCTCCCTCCCGTATTCTGGACTCTGCATCTTCCTTCCTTCCTTCCTTCCTCCCTCCCTCCCTCCCTCCCTCCCTCCCTCCCGTATTCTGGACTCTGCATCTTTCTCCTCCCTCCCTCCCTTCAAACCCAAGACTTCACAGCATTACAATCCACCATCACCCCATGCTAGCGCCCGTTGTATTTCTTGCTACAACAAGCTTAAGCTACTAGTGACTGTATATTTTCACAACCTGATCTAGCTTGTTATTGGGTTTCAAAGCAAATTGCTGGAGCGGGTAGACCAATGTGGAACGTTCTGAGACAGACCTACTCTGGAAGGTAGGATAGGAGTTCAATATCCTATGATGGAGTAGCTGGGAAGGTGCAGTTAATGTTTCCAGCATCCATTGATTCACAGCTATTACTTCTCCTTCTTGCACAGTCACAGCTTTGTGTGGTAAGAGAGAGAGAGCAGTGTTCCAGCTTTATTCTTAGTAATCCGGTTGTCTTTTTCTGTGCACATACCAAGCTTCAGGATGCCAGATACTGTGGAACTACAGGAACCAAAGAGGTTGAGAAGTCTAAAAATATATTATAATAGTGAGTGGGAGGGCAGGAAATGTTGTGTCAGGCTCTGTGGCCCTTTCTTGCATTTCCAGGGGTCGGAAGGCAAGTATCCTCCAGGCCAGACTGGCCAGGGATTCGTGGGGGGGGGGGGGCACAATCATCTGGGCTTAGAATTCAAATCACTTTCTGGGTAGACAGGTAGTTGTAAGTACATTGTGCAGGGAGTTGGACTAGATGACCGTGAAGGTATCTTCCAGCTCTACGATACAATTCTATTAACATCTATTAAATGCACATTTGAATACACAGTGCTCAAGGTCAATTAAAAACGATGCATTAAAATCTCAGGAGAAAACATACAAGAACGCTATGAGTATCACAAAATATGCCCAGATAACAAAACAACCTATAATAAAACGACCAGATGCAATTCGATCTAAATGGATCTTCTTCAGCGGTCCATTACAGATCCACACATACATTTGTTGTTGTTGTTGTTATGTGCGAAGTCGTGTCCGACCAATCGCGACCCCATGGACAATGATCCTCCAGGCCTTCCTGTCCTCTACCATTCCCTGGAGTCCATTTAAGTTTGCACCTACTGCTTCAGTGACTCCATCCAGCCACCTCATTCTCTGTCGTCCCCTTCTTCTTTTGCCCTCGATCGCTCCCAGCATTAGGCTCTTCTCCAGGGAGTCCTTCCTTCTCATGAGGTGGCCAAAATATTTGAGTTTCATCTTCAGGATCTGGCCTTCTAAAGAGCAGTCAGGGCTGATCTCCTCTAGGACTGACCGGTTTGTTCGCCTTGCAGTCCAAGGGACTCGCAAGAGTCTTCTCCAGCACCAGAGTTCAAAAGCCTCAATTCTTTGACGCTCGGCCTTCCTTATGGTCCAACTTTCGCAGCCATACATTGCAACTGGGAAGACTTGACTAAACGCACTTTTGTTGGCAGGGTGATGTCTCTGCTTTTTAGGATGCTGTCTAGATTTGCCATAGCTTTCCTCCCCAGGAGCAAGCGTCTTTTAATTTCTTTGCTGCAGTCCCCATCTGCAGTGATCTTGGAGCCCAGGAAAATAAAATCTGTCACTATCTCCATTTCTTCCCCATCTATTTGCCAGGAATTGAACGGGCCGGATGCCATGATCTTTGTTTTCTTGATGTTGAGTTTCAAGCCAACTTTTGCACTCTCCTCCTTCACCCGCATCAACAGGCTCTTTAGTTCCTCTTCACTTTCTGCCATTAGAGTGGTATCATCTGCATATCTGAGGTTGTTGATATTTCTCCCTGCAATCTTGATCCCAATTTGTGACTCCTCTAATCCCGCATTTCTCATGATGTGCTCTGCATACAAGTTAAATAGGCAAGGCGACAGTATACAGCCTTGCCGAACTCCTTTCTCAATTTTGAACCAGTCAGTGATTCCATGTTCAGTTCTCACTGTTGCTTCTTGACCTGAATATAAATTTCTCAAGAGACAAATAAGATGCTCTGGTATTCCCATCTCTTTAAGAACTTGCCACAATTTGTTGTGTTCCACACAATCAAAGGCTTTAGCATAGTCAATGAAGCAGAAGTAGACGTTCTTCTGGTACTCCCTAGCTTTCTCCATGATCCAGCGTATGTTGGCAATTTGATCTCTAGTTCCTCTGCCTCTTCGAAATCCTGCCTGTACTTCTGGAAGTTCTCGGTCCACATACTGCTGGAGCCTAGCTTGTAGGATTTTGAGCATAACTTTGCTAGCATGAGAAATTAGTGCAATGGTGCGGTAGTTTGAACATTCTTTGGCATTGCCCTTCTTTGGGATTGGAATGTAAACTGACCTTTTCCAATCCTGTGGCCATTGTTGAGTTTTCCAAATTTACTGGCATATTGAGTGTAGCACTTTTACTGCATCGTCCTTTAAGATTTTGAATAGTTCAACTGGAATGCTGTCACCACCACTAGCTTTATTGTTACTCAGACTTCCTAAGGCCCATTTGACTTCACATTCCAGGATATCTGGCTCCAGGTCAGTAACTACCCCATTGTGGTCATCAGGGATGTTAAGCTCGCTCTTGTATAGTTCTTCTGTATAATTTTGCCACCTTTGTTTAATCTCTTCTGCTTCTGTGAGGTCCCTACCATTTTGGTCCCTTATCATACCCATCTTTGCATGAAACGTTCTCTTCATATCTCCAATTTTCTTGAAAAGATCTCTGGTCCTCCCGATTCTATTGTTTTCTTCTATTTGTTTGCACTGTTCATTTAAGAAGGCATTCTTATCTCTTCTAGCTTTTCTCTGGAATTCTGCATTCAGTTGGGTGCATCTTTCTCTTTCTCTCTTGCCTTTCACTTCCCTTCTCTCCTTAGCTATTTGTAAAGCTTCCTCAGACAGCCATTTTGACTTCTTGCATTTCTTTTTCTTTGGGATGGTTTTAGTTGCTACCTCTTGTACAATGTTGCGAACCTCCATCCATAGTTCTTCAGGCACTCTGTCTATCAGATCTAATTCCTTAAATCTATTTGTCACCTCTACTGTGTATTCGTCGGGGATATGATTTAGTTCATACCTGAGTGGCCTAGTGCTTTTCCCTACTTTCTTCAATTTAAGCCTAAATTTTGCAACAAGAAGCTCATGATCTGAACCACAATCAGCTCCTGGTCTTGTTTTTATTGACTGGATAGAACTTTTCCATCTTTGGCTGCAGAGCACATAGTCAATCTGATTTCTGTGTTGACCGTCTGGTGATGTCCATGTGTAGAGTCGTCTCTTGGGTTGCTGGAAAAGAGTGTTTGCTATGACCATTGTATTCTCTTGACAAAATTCTACCAGCCTGTGCCCTGCTTCATTTTGTACTCCAAGGCCAAACTTGCCTGTTATCCCGGTTATCTTTTGGCTTCCTACTTTAGCATTCCAATCCCCCATGATGATAAGCACATCATTTTTGGGCGTTGCTTCTAGAAGGTGTTGTAGGGCTTCATAGAACTGATCAACTTCATCCTCTTCAGCAGCAGTGGTTGGGGCGTAGACCTGGATCACTGTGATGTTGAATGGTTTGCCTTGGATTCGCACTGAGATCATTCTGTCATTTTGGGGATTGTATCCCAAGACTGCTTTTCCTACTCTCTTATTGATTATGAAGGCTACTCCATTTCTTCTGCGAGATTCTTGTCCACAGTAGTATACCTGATGGTCATCTGAATTAAATTCACCCATTCCTGTCCATTTTAGTTCACTGATTCCTAAAATGTCGATGTTCAGTCTTGTCATTTCTTGTTTAACCACGTCCAGCTTGCCTTGATTCATGGATCTGACGTTCCAGGTTCCTATGGAATAAAAATCTTTACAGCATCGGACTGTCTTTTCGCCACCAGTTACTTCCACAACTGAGCGTCCTCCACACATACATAAATATCCATAAACAAAAAAATTCCTTTTTACAGCCAGGAAGATTGAATCAAAGTCCTGTACCTTGAGCATTTTGATGCTCCCTAGTGAGAGGGACCAAGCTCAGCATCTTCATATTTAGAACCGCTGAGCCCTGTTCCTTGGTTAATTTTAGCTGTCCAACCAGGAAGTGTATGTGTGTGCGTGTTTTTTCCTCCACTCTCCCTGAAGACTAGTCCCGGAGACTTTTCAGTTGCCACACTATTTCCTCCTGCTCAAAAAAGAGCCCCATTCATTTGTTCCGTCCTCAGCTTCTGGAAGCGATTCATAGCTGCCGTCGAGGCCATTCAGGCTTAGAGGATAATGACAAGTTGTGGTGGGCGGACAAACAATGTCATATATAATGATAATATTTAGCATTTCTGCACTAACTTTTGACAAAGCAAACCACCGCCAGCAATTACTGTGGAAAAGGGCACGTGTGTCAGGATGGAGGTGAATGGGGTGAGGATGCAAAGGCAGAAGGTGAAATGTGGGAGTCAAATTGGGAAGGGGAGGCAGGAGAGGAGTCTGTGGGCCATTGGGTCTGGGACGTGTTCGATAAACAGGAGGCAGGATCCCAATCTTTGCAGTTGAAAGCAAATGCTCCCTCCAGACAAGCCAAAAGGAGGCTCCTAATTCACTGTTGTACTTTAAATATTTTGCCTAATTGCCTCTGCTTTCCCACCATCTGTCTTGGCACCTAATTACCTCTAGCTGCTAACCCACTCCTAATGGGAAATGAGCTGGACTGGGCTGGGGAACCGTTACTCCTTAGCACGTTTACGGTGCGCATGTGTTGCGCAGAGACCAGTCTGCAGAGGATGTTGGAGATGCTTCTGCTTGAAACGGCCATGATGGCATGTCTTTGTTGTTATGTCCCTGGAAAGCATTGAATTCATGGTGTGAATGCTCATCACTCCAAATTATTATTGTGGATGACTGAGAACAGATATATGCCTTTCTCCACCACTTGGACCCAAACCAGTAAATGGTCATGATAGCATTAGGGGACTTTCAGCACTTGAGAGCTGATACACACATTACAAAATCCAGGTATCCATGAAGATGATGATGATGAAGAAGAAGAAGAAGAAGAAGAGTTGGTTCTTATATGCCACTTTTCTCTACCAGGAGTCTCAAAGTGGCTTGCAATCACCTTCCCTTTCCTCTCTCCACAACAGGCATCACTACACCAAGCTGGCTAAGTAGACTTAGTGTAAATCTATTGTGGGGTTCCCAGACATACACAGCCCTGACTGGGATTCATACTGCTATGTGTGGAGGAGGACCTTCAACTCCCCCCCCCCCCAGTCATTTTCCCAACCCAAAGCAGGGAAACCTCATGTACTCATGGCTCAAAGTAAGTTTCTCTGATGGCGCAAACAGTAAGTGCCCAGGGCCATTTTAGGTTGGGAAAATGACGTGTGTGTGTGTGTGTGTGTGTGTGTTAAGCCCTTTCTACTTATGTGAAATGAGTTCCCAACATAGAATTCCAGGCACATGTCTGGCTTCAAAGACACTGTGTCCACCACATGGATGTTGTGATGTGTGAATTTTCTTACAGAGGGATTGTCACCTTTGTGCGTTATGTCAGTGCGTTATGTCCAAATTTGAGACTTGTACGGCATGACTAATGTGGATGATGGGGCATATAAGTAGAGAGGGTTAAGGCAGAGAAATTAACCATCCGGAGATACTGGTGATGTCAGATACCATAGAGAATAGACCCAGATAATGTTTCCTCCATAAACATGTAAAGGGTAGCAGTTCCATCTGTTCCATTCCCATTTTATTTTCCAGTAGGGATAGAGTGTTTGCTGCTGTATTGTTGGAAATAGTTTCTGCTGATGTGCCCCTCCTCCCACATTTGTTGAAAGCAGACTCCTTGCTCACCTCCCCAGAATGGTTTATTGATTGTATCAGGTAGATTTCTGGTCTCCTTGGAGTTTCTGATCTCCTCTTTGCTGCTTGATTTGGTATATAGCCATTTGGGGGGTAAGGAATGCTGGTAATTTTGCTACATTATTATGCAATTTAGGACTGTTTGTGATTTCTGTATTTGACTGTTTAGGCTGTAAATTTAACGTAGGCATTGTACACTTTGGTCCTTTGCAATTATTTACAAATTGATTTTTTTAAAAAAAAATTATCGATAGACCCACAGTGTATATATGTGTGTGAGAGAAAATTGTTTCTTGGTAATCTATGGTGTGCTGTCTTTGTATTTTAATGGAAGTATGTTGAGCCTGCAATGGTTTCTATAGAGGAGTTGTGAATGTGGCCCAGGGGAGGATCTTGCTGGCACTGCTGCTAATTCAGAAAAGCTGTATTATCTCCCTCTTTGGCTTTGGTCAGTCCAGTTTTTTCTTCCAGTAGGAGCCAGCCTGGCTTTGCTGGCCAAGTGGGTCCCTTGACTGCTGGCAACCCAGTACTGAACACAACGGAGACTAGATGACCATTGTCCATGGTTGAAGGAAAACTTGATGGGTTCCAAATTCAGCCTTTCTTGGCAACACCTTAAGACTGAACCTTCCTTTGGCAGCCACACTGAGGCACAAGCCATGCCTTTACTGCGCCACCCTGAAAGTCACTTTTGTATAACTGAGAGCCATGCAGGTCTGCCAAAGTCTACCTGTTGGAGCTACCTGTGAAAGAGCCTTGTTGTTGGGCCTAGCCAAATGTTCTAACACACCTGTGTTTCTGGAGCAGTAAAGAAGTGCTTCCTCCTGCATTTTGGTGAAGTTTCAGCTGGGTTTGCAAAATAATGTGAAATTACCCCCCTCCCCAAACTGCTGCTCGTGGCTGACCTTTCTCACTGAGACTCAGGACAAGTCATACAGTATAAGACAGGGGTAGTCAACCTGTGGTCCTCCAGATGTCCATGGCCCTTTCCACTACCCCTGTGGTTTTGTAGTCCATGGACATCTGGAGGACCACAGGTTGACTACTCCTGGTATAAGACAGTGCAGTAGAGGCATCCAACAAAGAATGCAATTGGATTAGAAGCACCCAGACAAAAAAGCAATTAAAGACAATACATGAAGCTATATTCAGTCAGACCCTTGGTCCATCAGAAGTTGTGTCTAATTCAAACTGGCAGCAGCTCCCCAGAGTTTCAGACAAGGATTCTTCACATCACCTATTGCCAGATCCTTTCAGGTAGAGATACTGGGGGTTGCATCTGGGACCTTCTGTGTGCCGAGCAGATGCTGTACCACTGAGCCACATCCCCTCTTCATGCATGCTCACACACAAAAGTATCAGGCACCATGTCACAAACAATGCAAATCATGAAATTACAAAAGTAGGGGAGAAATGCAGTAACTATAACACATACAATAAGCAGCAGAATGGACTACAGTCCTATTCCCTTTATGAAAGCACCATTTTGTTATATTCCAGTCTGATTTCATAAACATGACCTCCTGTTTATTAAAAAAAAATCTGTTTTGCTGTTTGTAGAATCAGGTGTGTGTGTGTGTGTGTGTGTGTGTGTGTGTGTGTAGGGGGGTCTTCCTGCTTTTCAAACTCTCAAAAGAATGGAAATTTCCCTGTTATGACCCAGCTGTTTGAAACATGTGGTGATGCAAATGGATATCACCAATGGCCAGCTTAGGCCAGAGGCGGCCAAACTGTGGCACTCCAGATGACCATTGGCTCTCAGCATATAAGAGGGGCTCATGACAAGTGTCCATGAACATCTGGAGAGCCACAGTTTGGCTGGCAGAGGTTTATTGTATGTTGGCAGGGGCTCATGGTAATTGTAGTCCATGGACATCTGGAGAGCCACAGCTTGGCCATCCCTGGTATAGGCTCTTGAGAGGCTACATTCATCCTCAGCTTCTCGGATTATACTTTTATGGCAGTACTTGGCCCACCATCTCCCTAGGATTTTCAGGGAGGCTAGCACGTGCTTTAAAGAACTAATCTTTTCTATCCTTCCAGTATGGATGTCCACAGAATGGATGACCAGCCTTCTCTCTGCCATGTAATTTGCAAAGGGAGGGGGGACATAAGATTGTTGCCTTGTTTGTTCACAAAGAGGAAGGGGTTGAAACACAGCCTCCTTGTGCCTACCCAAGATCTTTGCCTTCATTCCTTACCTTGGTATTGAAGCCACTGTTGAAATGGGTGGGATGACTGGCCGTGTTGTGATCTATGATCTGATTAGAAATTTGAGGGTCCCCCATAAGTTGAGAGCCTTACCACCAGTCTGAGGTCAGAGGTTTATTTATTCCATGTAGTTTTCATGCTGAATTCTCCTAAGGTTTGATTGCATGTTGGAAATCCTTCCTCTGAATTCTCAGAAACTTCCCTTTCCACCCCACTTCCTGGAAAGGCATAACAAATTGCGTTCCGCCCAAGCCAAGCATACAGTAATACATGGCAAGTGTAAGAAATAATTGAAAGGACCCTTGCAGATAACTGCAGAAGCAGTAGCCTTTCTTTGCTGGCCCAACTTTCTTGGTTAGCTCAACTGATCCCACATAATGTCAGTCATTTGGGGCACAACAGCAGAAGGGTTTTCATTTGTTGTTGTTTTAAATATGGAATTATCTTCCTATTTACAAAAAACTCCCATATATGATAGCCTGAAGGGAAATCTTTCTTGTCCCAGGCACATCCCTGTTGACAAACCTTTTTTTTGCCATGCCAAAATCCACCTTAGGAAAGCCTGCTTCATGAGTATGTGTGTGTATGTGATGAAAAGATGGAAATTCAACACCCACAACACAGAGACATATAAGCCAGATGTGGTGCTTCAGATTTCTGGCCCAAAATGACAGGATGTGCAAACATGTTCACTTTTAATGTCTACTTTTTACCCCATTCATAGGCTTCAAACAGTGACCAGATGTCCATTAGTCTTTGTGTTGCCTTTGTGAAACAGAGGGATCATGTGTTTGTATGAATTTCTCTTAGCCTAGTATTTTTTTTAAAGAGATGAACCTATTGGGAAAGCGGGTCGACCCACCCGCCCTTCTGCTGACATTCCCTATCTCCCCTTTCTCTTTGCAGTTTCCTGCTTCTTCAACTTCACCACCCCCTCTGGAATTGTCCTGTCTCCTAACTATCCCGAGGAATACGGCAGCAGCTTGCATTGCATCTGGCTGATCATCGCAAAACCCGAAAGCCGGATCCACTTGGCGTTTAACGACTTTGACGTGGAGCCTCAGTTTGACTTCTTGGCGGTGAAAGACGGCGGGACTGCAGAGTCGCCTGTCCTGGGGACGTTCTCAGGAGGCCAGCTGCCTTCTTCCCTGACCAGCAGTGGCCATGTTGCCAGGCTGGAGTTCCAAACTGACCACTCCACGGAGAAGCGAGGTTTCAATATCACATTTACCAGTAAGTCAACATTTACCAGTAAGTGGGCAGAAATGCTTACTGGGCGGGATCCTGTGGATGCATTTTTAAATGGTGGTAATTTCCACAGACATAAAGAATATTACCTTGATTCAAGGGACTCACAAAGCCTCTTTCATCAAGGTAAGGCTCCTTGCACTGGGGAAAGCCCCAGATCTGTGGACTGTAACCCAGTGCATGGATTGATCATGGACAGCTCTATTCTAACCATAGTCTTTGAATCTTTCAGGCTGGATAATGTGTTTGTGTTGAATTCTGGAATTGCCCTATTCCCTGTCCTTTGTAGACCAACCTAGAACCAAAACAGGAGCTGAGCAAAAGCTTTAAAAATACCATTGTCTCTTTGTCTAGACCAGTGGTCCCCAACCTTTTTATCACCGGGGACCGGTCAACGCTTGACAATTTTACTGAGGCCCGGGGGGAGGTAGTCTTTTGCCAAGGGACATCGCCGCCTGAGCCCCTGCTCTACTTGCTTTCCCGCCGGTGCCCCTGACTTCCCGCCGACCACTGGGGGGTGCTGCCAGCAGCAGCTGTGCAGTGCCACACCAAGGGGGAGCCCCAGTCATGGCGGCCGCTGGAGAGCACCGGGGGTTGGGGACCATTGGTCTAGACAAGTCTTTTCAACTTTTTGACTATGGAGGAACCTCTGAAATAATTGTTCAGGTTTCAAGGAGCCCCAGAAGTCAGCTGGCCACACCTCCCTGCCCCCCCCCCAGAAGTACCATGTCAATGGAAGTGACATCCTCACATGCATGAAGAAGTCATTTTAAAGCCCACATATTGTAAGGCAGATGGGTTACCTCACTACGACCTGTGTTGTCTGCCATTGGTAAAATAAGGTGTGTGTGTGTGGGGGGGGGGTGCTTACCTTGCCCTAGAAACCACACCTATCTGATCCAAAACATTTCTGAAAGAAGTATGTATCTATATTCATTCAACCGCATTATTGGCTTACTGGAGCATGAGGCGGTAGGTTTTTCCTCATCCTCCCCTCTCCCACCTCCGCATCAAAAAGTGGAGCAGCTTGTTGCTATATGCGGTGCCAGGCTGTTTCACAAAGTGACAAGACTATTACACACTCTACAAGTTCAGTTCAGTTGGCTTAGTGCTGAACATCTGGTACAATGACACTGCATTTTTTTCCCCTGTGTCTTTTTCTTTTTTTGGAGACCCTCAAAGACTATTTTTGAAAAGCTGTTTCTTGGAATGTTTCTCTGCATCCGTGAAGGTACCAAAATCCCAAATATTTAGTGCGTCCCTATTAAGTGCCGGCCAAGATTCCCATTAGAACTAGCATGCAAGGGACTGTACTTATGCCGAGCCCACAGGGTTATCACCTTGGGATAGTTTGCTGCTGTGTAAAAAGAAAGCCTTTGCGACTTAATGACATGGAATAAAATGAGTGAAGATTATTTTGCTGGTCCTTCCGTAGTCCGCACAAATGGCGACTACCCATAGCAATTTGCTCTCGCCCTCTCGCCTGTAATTTTCTAAGGAACATGATTACGTTGGCTTGGCAGGAGTGATGAACGACCTTTGTTATAACAGTGGTTAACGGCTCTGAAAAATTAATGGTATTTCTGGTTGGTGACTGCAAAGCAGCTATTATTAAAAATAATTTGCCGCACTGGATTAGGGGACAGGTTCATCAAAATTGGCTAACCTGTGGGGGTTTTCTGCCGCTGGCTTAAAGCCCAGCATTCAAGAGTATGGATGTGGGATTCGTTCACTGGGTGGGGGAGCTGGGTTTATTCTGGGTCACAAAATAGATTGAGGGGTTGTATCCGACTGCAGTCTGGGCATTAGTCAGCAGTGGAGCTATAAATTTGTAAAATACAAAACAAAAGTAAAAAAGAACCCGTTTTGCTTTACTAATGCATTAGCAGAAGCTCTGTAGTCTGTGAGATGGGGGTAATAGCAGAACCTTTTATAGAATCATAGAGTTGGAAGGGGCCATACAGGCCATCTAATCCAACCCCCTGCTCAGTGCAGGATCAGCCTCAAGCATCCATGAGAAATAGCTGTCCAGTGAAGGGGAGCTCACCACCTCTTTAGACAGCCAATTTCATTGCTGAATTACTCTGTGAAATTTCCCCCCCTGATATCTAGCCACTACCGTTTTACACGTTGCTTAAACACATTACTGCAGGTCCTATCCTCTTCTGCCAACAGGAACCTTTCCCTGCCCTTCTCCAAATGCCAACCTTTCAAATACTTAAAGAGGGCAAGGCTGAACATTCCCAAATCCTTCAGCCTTTCCTCATAGGGCTGGTTCCCCAGGCCCTGGGTACCCTCTCAATTTTGTCTCCATCCTTTTAAAATTAGACCTCTAGAACCACCCACAGTAACAAATTAGTTTGTCAAGCTTTTGATACTCCAATGTAAGGTGGATTCAGAAGCATCCTAGACAAAATAAGTTCAGCTAACATTTCTGGGAGGGTTCTGCCACAGAATCGCTGAAAATATTGATGTTGGACAATGGGCCAAGGTTGCCCCAACGCCAGCACTTGGTGTTCTGTTTGTAGTCCACAGGTGTGCCTGTACACAAAGTGGCCAACATAGAAATAATCTGACCCAACCACCAAATTCCACCTAAATTTGAAGCTGGATTTGGGGTCCTACTATGGTGAAACATTCAAGAAAGTGATTTCTGGAGTGGAGGCAGCTGTTTTATGAGAAGAAATAAAAAGTTGTTGGTGCAGCAAGGCTTTGGAACTTATCTTCCTTTGAATTTCTTTTTGCATGTTAGAGCAAACCAAGATTCAGGAAATGAATTAAAAGACCTGGTCAAATTTCTGGACAAGGAATAAATGGGAGTGATTATTTCCTACCAAGTGTTGAGTTTTAAGGAAACTGTTTTTGTACATTTGTCAGATGTCTTTCACTTTCCTCTAGCTTTCAGGCACAATGAGTGCCCCGATCCAGGTGTGCCCGTCAATGGGAAACGGTTTGGCAACAGCCTTCAGCTTGGTAGCTCAGTGTCTTTCCTGTGCGATGAGGGATTCATAAGGACACACGGCTCAGAAACTGTCACCTGCGTCTTGAAGGAAGGCAACGTGGTTTGGGACAATGCTGTGCTGAGGTGTGAAGGTAAGTCACCAAGGTGACATCATCATGTGTGTTGTGGAAAGGAGAGGAGAAGGCCCACCACTCAATGATAGAGCGTGAGCGTGGCATGCAGACTGTTCCCAGTTCGATCCTTCCTAGATCTCCAGACAAAGAAATTGTTAAAGAGGAAGAATAAGCTTGAAATAAGAAGGCAGGGGAGAGCAGATAAGTCATCAAGTTTTGAAGATGCCCAAAGACTTTGTCTTCTGAGACAAAGTGAGAAACCAAGGAGGCTTATGAAACAGGAATGAGAAGGACTTGACTGGTGTGACTTAGTATATTCAGCCTATTAGTTTTCAGAATATTTAGTTTCAGATGTGCTTCAGTGGCCAAATCAGTTCAGTATGTTTTGGTTTCAGAGAAATAACCATAACTGACGAAATCAGACATCGTACATCTTAGAACATAAGGAAAAATATCATCTTATATAAAGTGAACGCTTTTTAAACAGGCTGCAACTGTAATGGAATAGGAATGCTGCCACTGATAATATAATTTTGCATTTTTGACAGCAAATTTGACATCATGGACGAACTAGCAGAAAGTATAATGTCTCTGATGAACAAAAAGAATCAATTTCAAACAATGAAACTTGCATTATGTAGAGTCAATGGTCTTACCTTGTACATAGTCAGTCTGTTAGTCCATGTAGCCCAAGGTTGACTATTTCTAGCTCTCCTAGGTTTCAGGCTAGAGTGGTCTCTTAGTACTCAAGACTCTTCTTAAATAGGGGTAGCTGGAGCCTTCTGTGTGTGAAGCATGTGCTGTATGTCTGAGCCATTACAGCACAGCACTGTGTGGATTGTTTCTTCAACAAGTGAGTAAACCCCTCCTGTGCCCTTTGGTCTGTGCCCAGAGCCAACTTCATCCTTCGTATGAAGTTAAAGGAGAGTGGGTGATGTTCCTTTAAGCAATTATTCCCATGGACTCTTCTCCATCCACCTTTCTTGCTCAGGGGATAGAGCTAGTAGTAATACTCTCCTCCCTAAGGGTTGGATCCAGACTAAACATTTCCACTGGGAGCAGGATTCCGGGGTGGAGGGATGGTGCTGTCGTAAGAGGAGGGAGAGGGGAGAATTGCTCTGCCTAGGCAGAAGTCCTTGTGTCCATGGAAACATCTCCTTTTGATCCATGCTTAAATGTTTGCCTTAGCTATCAAGCATCTTAAGGCAAACAATGGTAAATTACGGCTGGGACTCCATATGTCTTCCTTCCATTGTCATATTAAAGATCAGAGGGAGCTCTTTTCATCTTGGAACTTTGGCATGGGGGAAGGGGGTCAGTCCCTCCCACAAACCTCCACCCTCCTCTGACTCCACCTCCAAATCTCCATGTATTTCTGAACTCGGAATTGGTAGCCCTACTCAGAAACTTTTTGGAAGAATTGCCCGCCACACAAAAAGTGCCATTTGTACCAGTTCTCACTGATTCCATAAAAAGAATAATCGGAACCATTTTAGATCCCATCTGGGCCAGTCACAGTCCTGTTAGAGCTGTTCTCAGTTCTGTTAGAACTCTCTCAGCCTCACCTACCTCACAGGGTGCCTGTTGTGGGGAGAGGAAAGGAAAGGTGTTTGTACTCTGCTTTGGGTCTGCTTCAAGTCGTGAAAAGCGGGGTATGAAAAGCCAGCTCTTTTTCCTCTTCCACAAAATTTGCTTGAGGGATGAATGAGCTTGCATCCCCACAGTTTGCCTTGTAATATATCCGAAACTCCTGAGTTGCAGCATTCTGAAGTTTGATGTATCATCTTCTGTCGCTCTGTATCATACGCCGAGGACGAGAGAGGGGGAACGAAGTTAAAGTGGTAGCAAATTAAACTTCTGATAGAACAGACTTCCCCCCCCCCCAAAGCCACTTTGAAAGCTTTCAAGTTTTTTGTTGGAGGGAAACCGAAATTGAAATGAAAGGAAGTCGTTAGGAATTAAAAAGGCTTCCGTCGGCTCTCTGTTCTCTGAGAGAGATGCCAGCAAGCAATATCCTTGCATTACAGATGGGCTGAAGTCTAGAAAAGTAATTCCATTAATTGGCTGTCAGTGTCTTTAATGCCAATCATGCTATCAGAAGGGTAGGGAAGAGTGGGTTTTTTAATCCATTCTAAGTTGGGCCTTTTTGGAGCTCCCTCATATGGCGAACAAAAATAACTAACAGCATAATTAAATCCTTGATAATTAGCTGGCCTTTTGTGGGACCCCAAAATCTGCTGTCTTGAGCTGGGCTTTTTAGCAATAATCCTGTTCTTATTAAGTAGAGGGAAATAGTAAGGTGCTAGTGTAGTGTTGCCTTCTGGGAGTTCTCTCACAATTACAACTGATTTTCAAACTAAAGAGATCAGTTCCCTTGGAAGAAATGGCTTTGGAGGGGAGGCTCCTGCCTGGAGGTTGGCAGTCCTTTGTCTTGGACTAGCCTTTCTCAATTTTTTTTTTACCATTGAGAAACCCTTGAAACATTCTTCAGGCTTTGATAAACCTAGAAGTGGTGTGATCCTGAAGAACACAATAAGGAAGCATAGCTGTACACACAGCTACTTAGGGCCCTCCCCTTCCTACCCCCTCTATGTCCATCATTGGCCATTTTGGGAGGGCGGAATGGGTTGACATGACCATATATGGTCATAACATCCAATAAATGTCTAACACATTTTTAAAAGATATTAAAAATTAATTAACTCCCACCTATTCAGGAAACCCTTTCCGGGCCTTCAAGAAACCCCAGGGTTTCCCAAAACCCTGGTTGACAAACACTGTCTTGGACTCTTGGATAGGTACAGAGTTATTCTACCAAGCCCTGCCTGTTATTTATCGTATAGCAAGTGTAGTATAGCCAGGAGATCCAAGAAATGACGCGGCCTGGCAAGTGCAGTTCAGAGGGGAGTATGCTGTTGCCTGCCTCTGCATCATGACCCCTAGTGTTCCTTGGAGGAACTACCACCCAAATCTTTGGAGATCTCCCATCCATATACTAGCCAAGGTCTGCCCTGTTTAACTTCTGATGGGATCAAGTTTGTCTGGGCTATCCAGGGCAGAGTCTGCACTTACTTTCTTTATTCCATTGTCAATCCTGTTGAATTCAGATTGCTTTGAACTCGGGTCTTCCTCTCCCCCCTCCTCCCCACTGAAACAGGAAAGTCTTCTGCACTGATTAGGGAGGCTCGGAAGGTGGGGGGGGCTCTTTCTTTCTTTTCTTGAAGCCTCTTTCTTTTCTTGAAGGGGTGGGGTAGGGAGAGGAGCCAAGCAGGGAGCCTCTTTCTTTTCTTGGAGGGGGGGGGGAGAGGATCGAAAAAGGCAGAGGAGGGAGGAAAAATCCAGGACCGACAGAAGTTGAGAGAAGTTGAGAGAAGTTAGGGGCTTCTCCTTTAAGGCTAGCGTGTCACATGACCTGGTGTAGCCTATCAGAGGTTCTCTACCACGGAGCTTTCTTTATTCAGGATTAACAGCAATCTGATATATCGCACAATAAAGGTAGGGTCACTCTGGATCAATCCTTCTTGCTGCAGAAGGAAAATTTAAATCACCCAAAATCCAAACAGAAATCGCATTCTGTGTAGAGGGCAGGAACTGAATCGATCTGGGGTTGGAATAAAAGCTCCGTGCAGTTTACACCCAGGTCAGCCCTGCCTGTCTCCCTTCTCAGCTGCCTTGCTTACAAGGGCATCCTTTTCCTCTTCAGGCAGTAATAGGGACTACGGGATATCTTCTTTATTGGTATCTGTTTGCTGTGCTCTTTCTTTCTCTCTCCAGAAAAAAAAATCATCAACATGCCCAGCAAATACTTTTGACATTTAAAAAAAAAAACTATTTTTATTCCATTCCATTGAGGTTTTTTGGCAATTGTAAAGGTTTAATTTTGCACATACCTCCTCCTTTTCCCTTCAAGTACCAGGGAGGAAATAAATTTAAAAAATAATATCAATATTTTTTGAAACCCGCTTTTCATCTTTGGGAAGCTTTGATAACCCTGCTGCTATTAACATGTACTCCTTTATCGCCCATCTTCCCGGCTCGTCTTTGACTTGCCCTCCAGTGAGTGCTCAATTAAATGTGAGTCCTAATTAGCTTCCTTTTTTTAATTAAATAAGGGGGAAGGGGAAAGTCTGTCTAGAATATTTAAAGTGCTGTTTGACATTTTGTTTTCAAAAAAGGCAGAACGGGCGTTGCAAGTCGCTAGGGGCTCAGAGGGGTGGTGGGAAAGAGTCAATGAAAAAAATATGTTACTTTGGGCAAATTCCAAACAAATTTAGGGCAATTCTTGAGATAAATCATCTGGGAAATTCTAGGAGAAGCCAGAACTGTTTCGGCAAAACTTGAGAAACATCTTAGACCTGCAGATTTTTAGCTTTATCTAATTGTATTCTGTATCGTCTATTTATATCCTGATTTTCTCTGGGAACCCAAAATAGCTTTCAACATTTTTCCCTTCTTCAGTTTCTCCTCAAAAGAACTCTGTTTGGTAAGGTAGACTGAGGTGATGTGAGTGGCCCAAAGTGATCCAGGGCCCATTCTCTGGTAGAGTGGAAACTCAAGCCTGGATCTCCTGGATTCTACTCTGTCCCTCTAACCATTACACCATGTTGGGTGTTGCACAGAAATCAACACAAATTTGTGTTGGTTTTGTTTTGCTTTATTTTTCCTCAGGAACCACTTTGTAATATGTCAACCAGGTTTCAAGAAACATAGTAAAAATTCTCAGCAAAGGTTTCACATGTTCCTCAGCAGGAAATTCCCCTGTTCAGGCCAAAGCCTGGCCCTTCACAACCTCACATTGTTCCTTTGTTGGGGCAGAAGGAGGAAGTTCCTTATAGGCTGAAGTTATAGCAACAGTGGCCTGTGGAATAGTTCTACATAGTCCCAGCAAGCCTCTGGACTCTGAGATTTTCTATACATGTTCCGTTTTCCAGGCATGACTTAGTACTTCAGTGCTGATCAGCTTATGATATTACTTCCCTTAAACCAGGTTTGCAGTTCCTTGTGTTTTTGTTGTCTGTGTAGAACCAGAAGATAGACAAATGCAGGAACTTTCACACACGTAAAGGGACAATAGCCAATTCAAAGATTTTTTAAAAAAAATCATCAGATTTGTGGCTTTTAATTACAATATTTAATGGCTTGTCTCTTAATAGTCAGAATATATGTACATAAGTATGGATGGTTAAGATTTATTCAAAAAACAGATTTCTGACCATCAAATAAATACATATTGCATATTTCTATAATTCCATGTTTTTCTGAAGGAAGAGGGTTTCTTGTGAATTGGTGGGATATTTAACATTTTCAGGAGGAAATGCTGTTTATAGTGTTTTCTGCTTTGTGTCTGAATACAGTGGTGTAGTGGTTGTAGTGGTTAAGCCAGTATGGTGCAGTGGTTAGGAGCAGTGGACTCTAATCTGGAGAACCAGGTTTGATTCCTCATTCCTCCATATGCAGCCAGCTGGGTGACCTTGGGCTACTCATAATTCTTTCAGAGATGTTCTCACAGAGCAGTCATAGCTCAGCGCTCTCAGCCCCACCTACCTCAAAGGATGTCTGTTGTGAGGAGAAGAAGGGAAAGGTATTTGTAAGCCGCTTTGGGACTCCTTCAGGTAGTGAAAAGTGGGGTATAAAGAACAGCTCTTCTTCTATATGTAAAATGCCTTCTTATGGTGACCCCATATGGTTTTCAAGACAAATGATTAAGCAAAGGTGGTTTGCCATTGCCCTCCTCTGCAAAGTCTTTGGTGGTCTCCCACCCAGGTACTGACCCTGTTTAACTTCCAAATCTGATGGGATTGGGCTATTACTATACCACTCCATGTACCCATTTTCTATCTTACTACAGAAAAAAAACTATTAAGTGCCACCAAGTCACAACTGACTTATGGCGACTCCCTCATGGGGTTTTCAAGGGAAGAGATGAAAAGAAGCTCTTTGTCATTGCCTGCTTCTAGTCTTCTGTCGTATTCTCCCATCCGAGTACTGGCCGTAGTTGACCCTGCTTAGCTTCCAAGTTCTGATGTGAGAGTACTAGTCTGGCCTGCTAGGGCTGCTTTCAAGGGGGAATAGAATCCCTTCAACAATAACAACTACCAAGCCAATATTCCTTCCAAACGTATAACAAGTTCAAGATATAACTTTAAAAGACATAGTGTGTTAGATTCAGACTAAATTTTCCAATTGCAAAAAGGACCTTTCCTGCCTCCCCCATTCCCAATGCAATCTGCCAATCTTCAAACAATGCAGCTCCTGAGGAATGTCGTGAGAATGTCATGTCTCCAGCAAGCAGGGGAAATCAGTGGATACTACCAGTTTAGTCTTTAAAATCACAGATTGGTCAGCAGTCTCCAAATTAGCAGAGGCTTTTTGTTTGATTGATCTGGGAGTTGTTGTTTTTCTTCCCCTTCCTAAATACTGACCAGTGATCAAAGGTTTTGGTAGGACACCTGGAACTCTATGGAAATTTCTTTTCTGGCCATAATTTGATGGTATGGGCTGAATATCAACTCTGCTGAAAATGTGGATGAATTCCAGTGATAGCCTGGTCTACCTTGGGTCCTACAGATTAGTGTTTGAACATAGAAATGGTAATAAATCAATATAAAATAAACCTGAAATTATAGTATAAAAGAAACCTCCTGGACTGTAATAAATATATATTTATTTAAAAAAATATGTGCATCCATCTTACTTCCAGAACAGCTGGAACCCAAGGCAAGTAACAACATACTCATTAACTACAATAAAAATTATCCTTAAAAATGTCTTCAAACCATAAATAACTAGTAGGAGGTAGTTAAGGTAGTCATGATACTGTGATCAAAGAGCTACCCTGCAAGATGCTTTCCCGAACTATATAGTCATTTGACTTTCCAACAGGTAAGCAAGATAGACACCTGCCTCAGCTCTCCTGGAAGGTCTTTCCAGAGTAGAGGGGTGGTAACTGGAAAAGCCTGGGTCTGGGAAGTAATCAAATGCAGCCTAGCTAGAGATAGACCAGCCAACATATCCTGGTAGAGCCAATTGGCTATATAGGGAATACCAAGAGAGACTGCAAAATAAAAAAACTTTATGTGAATGAAAGAAACCGATTTTTTTTTGTCGTAGTTTTGTATACTGATCCTTTGGCATGACATTCTTGTGTGTGTTATTTCTCTCTTTTTCCATCCAAAACTGACAGCTCCGTGTGGTGGCCATCTGACCTCTCCTAGTGGAATGATCCTGTCGCCAGGTTGGCCGGGTTTCTACAAGGACTCCCTGAACTGTGCATGGGTCATAGAAGCTCAGCCAGGATATCCCATTAAAATTACATTTGACAGGTGACCATTTTACATTCCAGTGAGAGATTTTGACCAAAAATAACTTAGCTTTGCTTTAATAAAGATGTAGCAAACCTCCAGGTGACTTACAGTGGAGCCAGATTGGTGTAGTGGTTAGGAGTGTGGACTTCAATTCTGCACTCCCCCACATGCAACCAGCTGGGTGACCTTGGGCTCGCCACGGCATTGATAAAGCTGTTCTGACCGAGCAGTAATATCAAAGCTCTCTCAGACTCACCTATCTCACAGGGTGTCTGCTGTGGGGAGAGGAAAGGGAAGGCGAATGTAAGCTACTTTGAGCCTCCTTCAGGTAGAGAAAAGCGGCATATAAGAACCAACTCTTCTTCCGATTATGCTTCTTCTTTTCAACTGTGGTGTTTGGGCCCTTGATAAGATTGCGATCAAATGAAGATTCTGTCAAGAGAATGGGAGTATAGGTTGTACTTTTGAGTAGCTCTGGTGGAACTCTAGCATACAGACCACAAGAGAAGATGTTTGGTCTAGAGCTGAGGAATGTGAGAGGTCATAGACCGCCTAGAACTGGAAAGCATTGTTTGGCCTGAGGATGTAAGGAACATCATCTTCCTTGTGTCTGGGGAGGAAATCTCTTGATGTTGCAGGATTTCCTGGTCAATTAAAGATGGGGTCTGTGGTGTAAGCCGGGGTTTGCTGGCAGGGGCTCATGGGAATTGTAGTCCATGGACATCTGGAAGACCACAGGTTGACTACCCCTTGTGTAAACTGTTATCATAACATATAGAATTGTGTGTGTCCTTCTGACAACATGATGAATGAAAGCCCAGGGCAAACCTCTGGCCCATTCTGCACCAGGATAAATGTGGCAAATTGATCACGGAAAGAAAAAACGCAATTTAAAATAGTAGAATTCGTCGTTATGCATACCTGCCTTTGTAGTGGAATCCAGTTGCGTTTCAATTGTTTCCCACAGGTTTCCGGTCTCGGCAAAAATCGCTATCCAGAAAGCGATATTTGCTGAGCTTTGTCCTGCCCCTGGCCGTCAATCAAACGAGCAGCCAATGGGCGGCCGTTATCATGCTCCCGAAAAGCCCCTTTCTCTTTAAGGTAGGTTAAAAAAAAAACACGTTGCAACGAATCTGCTTTGATTCGTTGCAACGGAGAGACCCATCTAGCTGGCAGGTGGTGTGTGAGCTGCCGTTTCATCGTTGCCACGCTCCCCCAAGTGAAAAAAAAATCCCCCCCCCCCGTGCACGGGTGCAATTTTCGGCCGAAAATAAAGGAAACCAGCAAACGGGGCTGTGTGGTGCTTGGTGACTTAAAACAGCTCTGTGGAGGGACTGCAGCTGGGGAAGCCTCGCTGGGTGAATGAAGGCTCGCCGGTTCGTTGCTCTCCGCTCGCTCCGAGAAAAAAATATGGTGATAGCTTCACCGGAAGATCAGAGGAGAGAGCCAGGGGGAGGGACTTTGCTGAAACTGCAACAATGGTAACGCACAGAGCTTTTTCGCTAGTGTTCCAGATTGGTTGCAAGACTGTAGCGCTTTCCAGAGGGTGAATCCACTTTTGGGGATTTCCCTGGAAGCGCTACAACGAAGCGCTTCTAGCAGGACTGTTTCAGGAGTGTGGCAGATTGTGTACGATGTTGTGCATAACTGCATTTTAGTAGCGATTACAATTTGCCACACTCCTGCTACAATGGATCTGTGTGGAATGGGCCTCTGCTTGAATGGAACTCAGTGGGGAATATGCAGCAATTAGTGAGTGGGCACTCCCCCATTCACGGCTCAAATATCTGGGAGGCTCCAGTCCCCAAATGGCCTTCCTAGCCACTCTTGGTGGCACCACAGGTGAGGGACCAGCTCTGGTGCCCCTGCTGGCTTGCTCCAGGCCCAGCATGGCCACGCTCAATGGCAGTGTGGGAGGAAGGCCAGCCCTGGCGGCCCTGCTTACCCACTGGGCTGCTCCAGTCCTGATGCTGACTCCCACATTTTTTCTGGAAAGGACTTTAATAATTTGGGTCTGTCCATTCTTCCCTAGTTACGAATGTCCCAGGGACCTCTCTGTAGTCCAGAGAGCTCCTCATTGGACTGATATATGAAATAGGATCCTTAATGCTGACCAGGCCAAGCCAGGCAGGTCCATGATTTTGTGACTGGGGCAGAAACCAGCAAGAACCGAGACAATGAATGAGGTTGAACTTCAGCAAATCAAGGTTGGTCAGTCTGCTGGCAGAGGTTCAGCAGATGTGTAAGAAATCTATTTTCTGTACCCATATCTCCACTTTGGAATGGGTGAAGTAGTTGGAGCAAAGAAGAGAGCATTCCAGACCATGTGCAGTGTGCCTTTTGTTCAGCACTGAGCAATCCCACATGTACTTCCACTACTAGGGTAGTGGTAGTTCTGAAGTTTCCAACTATACATCAGCTTTAGCATCTCTATCTTAAGGATTCTAGGTACTGCACCTGACTCACCAGGAATTGGTACCTATTTGTTGAAGGTTTGGTGATCCAAACATTAACTTTCTAAATCTGACTCTTTATTGGCCAAGAGGTTGACTAACTGAGGTTGTGGGCTTGAGTCTGTCACAGTCTCAATATTTACATGGTGGAGTCATTATTTTTAATTTTAAATATGTTTTTTTTTTCCTTAACCTATTTCAGGTTTAAAACAGAGGTGAATTATGACACGCTGGAAGTGCGTGATGGCAAGTCCTATTCATCGCCGTTGATTGGGGTCTATGACGGGACTCAGGTCCCTCAGTTCCTCATTAGCACCAGCAACTTCCTCTATCTTCTCTTCACCACTGATAAAAGCCACTCCGATCTTGGCTTTCAGATCCGTTATGAAAGTAAGTGAGGAGATGCAGGTAATGATCCCTATGTCAGCACCATAAAATGTCCATCAAAGCTCCGTGGCAGCTGTTTTTTTTATGTGTGCTTAGTGTATACAAGTTATGCTGTTAGTGACTCAGCAAGCTTGTTATGTGTTGGTACAATTGACAATGGTTGGCCAAGGGTTCTGGGAACAGTTTGGGTAATTTCTAAGTATCTAGACCAAGGATTCCCAGCCAGGGGCCCATGTCCTTTCCACTCCTGTCATAATGGACTCAGCCACAAGCCATGGAAGCAGCCACTTCCATCATTCCCCCTGTCCTTCAAGCAGGAGTAAATTCTCTCATGGTTTCTGCACAAGGGAGGGGGTGGAGCCTGCATGCCTATTCCTGGTTTGAACCACCGCTGTCTCTCCTCCCTTCACACACACCCCTGTTAACATGAGTGATGATGTAACTTCTGGTGACATGCCACTTCCAGTGACATGCCACTTTGGGTGGGTGACATGCCATGGGATGGAGGTGTGGCCAGCTGGCATCATCTCTGAGGCTCCTCAAAATCTGGAAAAAAAAATTCTTTTCTTCCATGATCAAAAGGTTGGAAAAGGCTGATGTAGAACATGGTGCAAAGCTATAATTCCATTGATCTCCAGACCCACTGCAAGTGAAATCTAAAATGTAGATTATTCTTCAAGTGTTCTTTAGATATTCAACAAAATATTCTGTTTTCCCCAGATTTCTGACAAGGGCTTGATCAGGTCCACCAATTGCTAGTTATAACCATTCTTTTTGATCTATCCTTTTTTATTTCTCTTTGTGGAGGGGGGAAAAACCTTGTCATTTTCTGCAGTGTTTTTGGAAATGACATCTACAGAATGGAAGGGATGGATGTGGAATCTGTAACCTTTCAGTTTCTCCTTCAGGCATTTTGTCTTCCCCTAGAATAACAGTCTTTAGTTGATGGATGGTATATTTTTTTCACCCACTAAATTAATTAATTAAAATTAAATAAATGTGCTTATCACTAGCTCCTCAGTATTAACTCCTTTTTTTGAGATACGGAGTGAATTGTGAATGGACTGACAATGTAATACACAAGTGCTCCAAAAGGAAACCTTCCATGTGGAGCTCTTACTCCTTATCTCTCAAACGAGTTCTTCTGAGAGCTTCTTCATGACATCTTCGTCCAGTCGACCCCGGTCCTTGTTTTCCCCAGCTCTACCACATGTTCTGCCAAATCGACTTTTGGTATGATCGTTTAGGAAAGGTGGTACGCCAAACGCTGTGTTTGGTTTTGTTTTCAATTTTCATTTTCATTGTTTATAAAAAGTACTGTTTTTTTAAGTACATTGAAAAGTCTGCAAGAGTGACTGTGCTGAAGCTAACTGGTCTTGGTCTCCTCTGTATTGTTGTAATGGGAATTTAGGAAGATCCTTCCGGTTTCCCAAAGATCTGATCCCAGCCATTTCCCTCAAGGGGCTCATGGGAATTGTAGTCCATGGACATCTGGAGGGCTGCAATTTGACTACCCCTGGTCTATACACACTCACACCATCAACTGCAATTCCTCCAGTAGCCATCTTAACAACATCTGCTTCTTCCCCCAAAACCCCAAGAGGCAGATGGCCTCTCCTCCAAACCTTAATTCTTTCTTGACTATATATCATTCTTTACCACGGATTAGAGCTGCCAACTTCCAGCTGATAACTGGAATTCTCCAAGTAACTATAAAACCAATTCCCCTGGAGGAAAAGGTTGCTTTGGAGGGTGTGCTCTGTACCATTACACCTCTGTTAAACTCCCCCCCCCAGACCCCGTTTATGCACGGGGAACTTCACTGCCCCAGCTCCCATTCAGGAGCACAAGCTGGGGGCAGATGAGGCGCACCGGGCCAAATGCTCCCCCGTGTGGGTGCAGGAAGAGGTAAGGCAACCTGCCACAACTAAAACTCCAGCCTGCAGCCTGGCATGAAACCTCCAGTGCGTAAATGGTTCAAATGGTTCTCCCTAAACCCTGCCCCCAAATTGTCAGCTCTTTCCCAAGTTGAAGTTGGATACCCCAACTCAAAGACCTGGAAGTTGGTCAGTCTGTGACCTCCATATTACCCACTGTGAATTCCAAAGAAGAAAATATGGGTGAAAATCAAATAAGTAATATTTCCCCCTCAAAGGTCTTTATCTTACAAAAATTTAACTTTTGCTCTTTGAACTAGAATATCTCATAAGCACCCAAGTTTTTATTGCCAGCATTCAGGACTGTAGATCATGAATGGTAAACCTGTACTTTGATGTCGATTGCAGCGGTAAAGCTTCAGTCCGATCACTGTTTGGACCCTGGGATTCCGGTTAATGGGCTTCGGCACGGGAATGATTTCTACGTTGGGGCCCTTGTGACTTTCAGCTGTGACCCAGGCTACACCTTGAGCGACAGTGAAGCCCTGGAATGTGAACCGAATTTTCAGTGGAGCCGGCCTCTTCCCAGCTGTGAGGGTAAGGACAGAGAACTGTAATGAATTCATATCCTGCATCAATATCATCCATCCATTCAACCAATCGAGAGTGGGATTCTCATTGGGCAATGTTTGTTCAGGAAATTTTGGGATTTCACTGCAAACTGGGTACGTGAGAGAGGTCACTCCCAAAAGAAGTCATCACAGGCTAGTTAGAAAGGTCCTGCTTATATCTTTCTTAATGTTTGTATCTTTCAGAAAGAGTAATGTTTGTATTAATCAGAGTAGTTCAGCAGTGGAATAGGCTGCCTAAGGAGGTGGTGAGCTCCCCCTCACTGGCAGTCTTCAAGCAAAGGTTGGATACACACTTTTTTTGGATGCTTTAGGATGCTTTGGGCTGATCCTGCGTTGAGCAGGGGGTTGGACTAGATGGCCTGTATGGCCCCTTCCAACTCTATGATTCTATGATTCTTAATTTGGAGACCCCTGCTGTGAAGACCAGGAGTAGCAGCTGGTGCAACTTAGCATGGTACATCTTGCTGTGAGTGTGTTACAGTGCAATCCTATGTAAAGTTAATCCATTGAAGGCAGTGAATGTAGGCATGGTAATTCTGCTTAGGGTTGCATTGTTAGTAATGGTTCCCAGATGTCACAGCCATAGACTGTGTATGGATGGTGGATAGCAAGAGTGTAAACCAGGGTTTCATGAAACCCTGGGTTTATTTGAAGGCCCCAGAAGGGATTCCTGAATAGGTGGAAGTTAATTATTTTTATGTATATTTTTAAGTTTGTTAAACATTTATCAGGTGATATGACCATACATGATCATGTCAACCAGCCCCCTCCCCCACAAATGGCCTGGAGTGGGGGGAGGGGAGGGGCACCATGTGGTCATGTACCCAGCTATGTTTCTCAACCATATTCTGCACAATCATGCCACTTCTGGGGTTTCTTGATGCCTGAAGAATGCTTCAGGGGTTTCTCAATGGTAAGAAAGTTGAGAAAGCCTGGTATAACCAAATATCAACTGCAAAATGTGTTGCAAGCCTCCTTAGGGGGACCATGTTGGTAGAACAAAGGCCTTACAACACATTAAAATAAACTGAGAATGCAGTCAATGCGAAACTAGACGAGCGATGACTTCCTAGCATGTACTCAGTGACCTTCAGCCATCACAAATGTGGGATATTTCCCCACGCCCTTGTATGCTGTGTGTGTTTAATAATGACAGTGAATCAGGATAGACCAGGTCAGCCTCATCTCACTAGATCTTGGAAGCTAACCAGGATCATCCCTGCTTAGTACTTGGATGGGAGACCACCAAGGAAGTCTAGGGTTGCAGTGCAGAGGCAAGCAATGACAAACCCCCTTTGTTCATCTCTACCCTTGAGAACCTTATAAGGTCACTGTAAGCCCACTGCAACTTAATTGCACTTTCCCCCACCGGTGAATCAGGTCATCCTTGCCCATCCTCCTGCAGGGACAAAATGCAAAACTACATATTCAGAAGGTGTTTTCCTTTACTAAGCAACTGTTTGTCCCTCTGTAGGAAGGACCTCAGTCTCCAAGGATTGTAAATTTTTGATGTTCCTCTCCCTTTTTCTGGTTTTCAGCTCTTTGTGGAGGCTACATCCGTGGATCCAGTGGCACTGTCTTATCACCAGGTTTTCCCGATTTCTACCCTAATAATTTAAACTGCACTTGGGTCATAGAGGCATCTCATGGAAAAGGTAATGCATATGTCATGTTTAGTCCCCTGTTTGCAACCTCTGTGAAACCTCACAGGTCTCCAGATACCTCTCAGAACAGTTTTTCCCATCTCTACCACCTCCACTCTCTGGAGAAAGCATGAAGCGAGAAGAAAAGGGGCTTTGTTCCATGTATTACCAGAACAAGTTCCCTGGCCAAGCCACCTAAAAAAAACCTGGCATAGTGAGGAGGCCACTGAGGCTAAGCCAGCTGCCACCCCCCAGTTGGAGCACGGAGATGCCCCAGAATTACAACTCAGTTCCTCTGGAGAAAATGATGGCTTCAGAAGGCAGCTGTATGGAAGACCATAGGTTCCTAGCAAAATCCCTCTCTAAATTCCCATTCTACATGCTCTACCTTGGAATAACTATGCACTTCCCAGGTCACAGTTGGCAGCCTTGTCCTAGTCATCTGTCATGTGTTGCATGACTAAGTTCCCCTCCCGGGCCATACTGCCTCCAGCCAGATCCAAACTAGGTCTCGTGGGCCAACAGTGTACCTCAAACTGGCCTTGAGTAAGATTGTGTTATTAGTGTGCCGTTATCTGGAAAGCCTCAGGTTTAAATCTCGCTGTAGCCATGAGCACAGTAGGTGCCCTTAGGCATAGCTTCTCTCTGCCTCAGCTCCTTGTCTAAATAACAGAGCAATAGCCTACCATATAGGATTTTTGTAAGAATTTCTGCAATAATTTATGTGATATATTCCAGATGCTTACAAAAATGCTGTACAAATCCTGAGACTATCAGGCCATTAAGACTCAAATGTGACCCTGTCTGCTTAGGCCCACCTCTTAATCAGGGTATCGCTATTCTGGATAGTCTTTGGTCTTTCTTGAATATGGTGGGCTGTTAAGAAATGGGTTTTTGATAAACAACTTGATACGTTCTCAAAGGATGCTCACTGTTATGGTGGGAGGGGTATGTCTCAAGGGCTCATGGGAGGGTAGACGTCTTCATGATCCCTATCAATAAGGGTCAGGCCCCCAGAGTCTGAGTTGGAAACACTAATACACACGCCCCTCCCCTTTTAGGGTTGTCAATTATCTGGAAGAAGAAGGGCCCCGTCCCTTTAATAGAGGTGTAAAGGGCATTGTTGGCCAGGTATTCTACTGAGCCTGGGTTAGAGGGACCCATTTTTCTCCAAGTCCATGGGCAACCCATGCAGTGCTTTTCTGTTCCCCACAGAAGGTATTGCCAACCTGCTCCCTGTCACTGATGACTCCACAACATTTAAAAACAAAACAAACTTGTTCCTGCCTTGCTAGGGCTGTTTCTTCTTCACACTTGGGTGTGACAAAAGGGTGTGGGGACTTTTTAGGTATGTTACATTCTCATTTGGTCCAGCAGCCTTTCTTTCACGTTCTCTTCTTCTCGCCTCTAGCCCTCTTTCCCTTTCATCTTCAGCATGTGTCTCCAGGGCCCCACCCACTCCTCACATTCTCCTTTTCCCGATACCCACAGAGCTCCAGGATATATTTTCCGCCACCCACTCTGGAAGGCCTTGCCCCCCCCCCCCCGGTCCCCACTTGTTTTCACAGCTGCACCCAATGGTTGGCTTGCCCCTAGCTTTCTCTGCCCACTCATGTTGCTCTTGGACAAAGCTGGATTTGCAGGATGACTGTTACACAACAACCCGGGTTTTAGAGGCAGAGAGAGACAGAGACACAGAGAGAGACATAAGCACGTATTAATTCTTTTGAGCTGCCTCCAGTGTCTTGGCTCCTCTAGCCTCGCTAGATACCAGCACAACAGGAGCCTCCATCAATCAGTTCCGTGATGCCGATAGTATTAAAGCAGATAAACCAGTCGTTGAAAAGCGCGGCGCATTAGTGGAGGCGTTGCACACTGTGCAAGCTATCCCACGGAGCAGGAGCAATCCACTCTTCATTAATCCACTCCGCCCTGGATTCTCTCTTCTGATGAGAGGCCTCCCATTATCCTGTTGCTAAGCTTAAAGCACAACACACAGAGCAGCCCGATGCGCTCTTGAAAGATGCGCCTCTTGCCGTTTCCTTCCCTGAAGATCAAAGCGCAGCTTCTGGCCACCCTACGTGAGTGGTGTTGGTGAACATTCAACGGGGGAAATGTGGCAGCGAGATTTTAGGGCCCATTTTGCACACATTGGAAAATGCACTTTCAATGCACTTAAGTAGATTATCCTGTTCCGCACAGGAAAATCCAGCTGCAAAAGCACCTTGAAAGTGCATTATCCTACGCGGGCGGAATGGTCCCAGGACACCTGTCCTATAAATGAGATCCTTCAGGGAAGGGATGGGGACGCCTTTTAGGTTATTCTCAAAGGGTCAGAATGAATGATTATCGAGATTAACGTATGAGGAGATAGTTGCTATCAGCTATCTGGTGGTTAGGCTGAATATGAGCCCTCCTTCACCCAGCATGCAATTCTTCAGCGAAACTCACCAGTGCAAGATTGTAATCTATACTTCTGCAGTTCTATAGGGCCTGTAAGACAGAGCTGTTCCACCAGACATGTGGTTGAGGCCGGATAGAATAACAAAGTGCTAGCCTCGCTGCCGAAGTAGAAGGAAGACTGACTCTCCAAGAGGATTTTAAAAAAAAGAAGATTTTATTTTATCTTTGACAATGTAGCTTTGCGGTCCTGCAGCAATACAGACTGTGCCATTTTTTTAAATTCTCAGAGCAGGAAATGGAGAGGGGAAGGTGGGCCAAAGCTGCTAAGACTATCACATGTTTCCCCCTCCATACAGAGTTGCCTCTGGTTGGTCATCAATGGGATGCGAGATAAAAAGTGGCAAATCCACTTTTGGAGATTTCCCTCATTCCAAGGCAAATCTGGGCAAATCTCGGGCCAGCCCCTGGACAGCCTCGGGATGCAGGCGGCATCATGTGCACAGGGCTCTAAAACCTGCCAGCACTCAGAGGCTGTCCAGAGGCAGATTCCTCATGTGGAAACGGTCACTGTATTGACATCACCAAGGGCAGGCGACTACTTACACAGACCCAAACTATGTTTTTTTTTCCCCTGTCAAGGAATGCTGATAAAGGGAGAACTCTTTTATACTATTGATTTTTCTTATTTTTGGCTGGGGGAAAGAAACATGAATCGTTTCTGTTCAGCCATGATTTTCACTTACATTTTAGCACATTAGTGATAACACAGCTCTTCCTCCCTCCAACTGTGATTTTTTCCCTCCCCTGCACTTCCAATTTATTCTGTGTTGCCAAGAAAACTTATCTACATTGTGGACTAATGAGGTATAAAATTACAGTTTAAAAATAAATCTACTCCTAAGATATTAGGACAATTCAGGAAGAATGAAACAAATTCTGGTATATTTGCTAAGAGATTAGATAATTCAAAACCAACATGACCAATTTCTCTTCCTGGTCCCAGCCTTGCAAAAAGAAATACAAAGCCAACAGCCAGGATTTGTTTCAGTTCAGCCTCCCGGCCTGTTTTTGCACTGAAAGCAAGTATAAAGTGCCATTCCTTTACTGCTGTGTTTGCCCATCCTGGCCATGCTAATTTGGGCATGTCAATTAGAAGTCAGCTGCTGAACATTTGAACCTTGCATTTGAGAGGAGACACTCGGCTGCGTGATTTGAGCTGTTGTAGGAAACTGTCAAAGACAAATCAGGAAGTTCTGGGTTAAAATCTCATCTCTGCAGTCAAATCAGCCCTTATTCAACAACCATATGCAATATGGGGGAAACAGTAAGGACCAAGCTTTCAGGATTGGCACAAGAGTTTTGAACACAGAACCCCTCCTCCCCAGAACCAACTGCAGCATTCGAGGTCTTTCCCCAGCTGACTCTTCAAAGAACCCTGAACTGCCCCAACCCTTTCATAATACTTACTGTCATGATCAGCTGTGGCACGTTTGAGAACTGGTAACCTGTTCCTGGAGGGGCAGGGCATGCCTCCCCACCTCTTTGCAGGAATATTTACAGCCTTGGCCATTCTCAGCCTTTGCTAAAACAATATTTGTGATGCAGCAATGTCAACTCCACCCTGGCCTGGATCATCCAAGGTAGTCCAGTCTCATCAGGTTTCAGAAGCTAAGCAACATCAGGCCTGGTTAGCACTTGTATGGGAGACCTTGGAGGTTGGCCATGGCCATCCATCGCCATTCATCTTGTGCTTCGGAAGCCCTACAGCTGTGACCTGACAATGGTTTCTACCACCAGCATTGTTTGCTCCATTGCTGGACCTCAGTCATGAAGTGGCTTGCTTTCAAGACAGGAGACCTTTCTGTTGGGGATTTCAACAAAGAGACTTGCAGCTAGATCATCAGAAGCATTTACTCAGACTAAGGCTCATTCTGCACATGCCAAATAATGCCCTTTCAGGGTGCTTCTGCAGCTGGATTTTCCTTCGTGAAACAGGAAAATCTTCTTCTAAAGTGCATTAAAAGTGCAATATCCAACATGTGCGGAAGGAGCCTAAGTCTCACTGACTCCCAAGTAAGGATCTGCAAGCTTCCCACCATGCCTTCTCCAGTTGATGGGTCTCTTCTGTGGACTTGAAATTTAGTGGGGTTTGAAGCCAGGGCCCTGTGTGTGTGGTGATTCCACAGGATGTCTCGATGAGCTCACAGGGTAATTCAACATCTTATTAAAAGAAAGCAGGATTTCAGCCCTGATGAGTAGAAAGATATGCTTGAGAGGACAAAGGCAATGTCGGCTAAAATCCTGCCTGCCAGGATAATGTTTTGATAGATTTGGGGACAAGGCTTCAGTGCCCAGTGTGGTTTATCCCTGATGTCTAAACTAAATCATGCAAAATAGATTTTTTAAAAGTCACATAATGAAAAATAAGTTAATTTGCATAATCCCTTAGCATAGCCACAGTGCTGCTTATAATCCTCTTTGAAAGGAAGAGCTAGTTTTACAGCAGGTAAAGGGGTCTGTGTAACTTTGAAGTTTGTCTGCAGTGGTTGTAGGTGCTGCAATGAAAGGTGTTCTCTTACCCATGTTGCTGTTGTTTTCTTCAAGAGCTCAAACAGAGTAGACAAAGATCGCCTGTCTGTCATGAAATGCAAATTGCAAGCTCGTGCAGCCTCCATTGGCCTCAGGACTTTTCAGGGAAGATAGGGGGCTAACTTTTCAACTTCCACTCAGTCTTGTTAATTGAAACTAGGGATGTGCATTCAGCTAATTCAGACAGATTTATTACTGTTGTTGGCTATTTTTCTGGCTACTGAAATGGCCAAGGCTGACAGGGACCGCCGGATAAATAAAGACATTTAAAGGGACCATGATCGATAGAAATGCATTCAGAATGAGAGTTCACTCCAAGCCGTGACTTTGAAGCTTGGAGTGGAGAAGGCATTTAAAGCAAGGGACTTACTTTAAATGCTTCAGACTCAGAGTTCATGTCTTACCATGACTTTCCATCATTTAAAGAGATCTCAGTACCTTTAATTGCCTTGGACTCAGAGTTCACTCTGAACCATGACTTTGCAGCTTGGAGTTGAAAAAACATTTAAATATCTTTTCCACTCCAACCTGCAAAGTCTCAACTTGAAGTGAACTGAGGTCTGTTTAAATGTCTTCTCCACCCCAAGTCACACAGCTTCAAGTGACATTTGATTCCAAGGCATCTCAATGCCTCAGATTCATAAAGCTGAAAAAGCTCTATTTTTCTAATCTGAATACCATACCAGTATTGGGATTAGGGAAAATACGGAAATATCAATATTTTTCGGGTCCAATATACCCAAATTTGGAAAATACTGTTGTTACTGTTATTGTTTTACACACACCCCAATTGAAATCAAGCTTCTCTGCTTTATTTTTTTATCGCCAAAGGAATGTTGAGTTTTTAAAGGATGAGTTTTTAAAGGATGCATCTTCTCTCAAATGATATTAGTAGACCAAAAGAATCAGTTTGCAATAACAAATCAAATTGGAATCTGAAGCTCCTCTCCCTTCCACTTTGGGGTCAGAAGGCAAATTTCCTCCAGACTAGACTGACCAGGGATTCTGGGTTTATTTGGGGGGGGACATCATCTGGACATGGAATTGGGGTCACTTTGGGTGGGCAGTTAGTTGTGAATTTCCTGCATTCTGCGGGGGGTTGGACTAGATGACCTTGGAGGTACTTCTAACTGTATGATTCCCTGCACCTCAACAAGGCAACCTGAACCTGTGAGGACATTATAGTTGTTGTTTTATGCATGGTGCAAGATGCACCATTTTCCTGTCCTGTCTGAGCACCATGTCTTCGCTCTAGAACATCTCCTGCCTTTGCATTGTTCTGCAGGTGTGTTCTTCACCTTTCATACCTTCCACTTAGAAAGCGGCCATGATTACTTGCTAATCACAGAAAACAGTAGCTTCACCCAGCCACTCAAACAGCTCACCGGCTCCCGCCTGCCTGCTCCTTTCAGTGCTGGCCTCTTTGGGAACTTCTCTGCTCAAATCCGTTTCATCTCAGACTTTTCCATTTCTTACGAAGGATTTAACATCACCTTTTCAGGTAGGTCTGGTTGTTGCTTTGGGGGGACGGGACATAAAGGTGATTTGCATTAATCTGTGGCTCAGACCCTCCGGCCAAGCTTTCAGAAAGCAGCAGTGGTAAGTGATTACAGAGAAATACCATCACCCCCCAGTTGCAAATTTGGGCAAACAATGGAAGAGATGGTAGAAATTGTGTTGGGACTTCCATGCAGAGCACAATTGGATAAAAGGTCCAGTTGAATGAATACAAGATCCAAACAAGTGAACAAAAGATGATGTCAGATCAGATGCAACCTTCCCATAGGGGATTGGTTGTCATAGCATGAGGACTACCATATCCTCCATTGTATCCCCAACCCTCTTGACTTTTATTCACACGGGTCTCTAATAGAGCCTTTTCAGTGTCCAAAACAGAACTTTCCTCCATCTATCACCAGTGGCAAAGCTGGTAGGATCCAACCCCTTGTAGGGAGCTGGCATCTTCTGATCTCTGTTAAATCTGAATTGGCTAAACAGTCAGGGTAGCTAATGCATTTCCATTTGATGGCTTCATACTGCAGTTTCCCTTTGCAACTTTGTTCTCCAAGATTTTTGTGACTTGAACATCTGCACCCAGACTCTCCAGGAGCGTCTCCTTCTATCTGCCTCTATGGAATGCAGTAATGGTTAAATTCATTGCTACTTTTTCCCTGACAAGTAAAACTCTGAGCAAACTTTTAAAAATCAGCCTTAATTAAAACTTGGCAGGACCTCTCAGGAGCTAGATAAAGCTTTTTTCACAGTGCAACATCTGTGGCGTGGTCCAGAAAAGAAAGGCAGAGTACCGCTGTGTTTCCCAGTGTATAGTACAGACCACCTGTTCTCATCTATTAAAAGCCCTTCCACACCAAGACAATTCCCTTTACCTTAAAGAAAAAAAAACACATTTTAAAAAGAGAACATCTGGTTTTCTTCGTGCAGGGACATTTGAGGTTGTGCTTGCCGTTGACATGGTTATAGAGCGAAGAACTATTAGTTAGGCCTAAGGGTGGTAGAAAAGCAAATGGGAGGATTGTGGTCTGTTTGGTAATGTCATGGCTTGTGTCTGTCTGCCAGAGTATGACTTAGAACCTTGTGATGAGCCCGAGGTTCCAGCCTACAGCATCCGCAAGGGCCTTCAGTTTGGCGTGGGGGATGTCCTGACTTTCTCCTGCTTCCCTGGGTATCGGCTAGAGGGCGTCTCGCGTATTACCTGTCTGGGCGGCCGACGGCGTGTGTGGAGTTCCCCTCTGCCAAGGTGTGTTGGTAGGTGGTCACGTGCTTTAATTTTGCTTGGGCAATCTACTGTATCGTAATATTCAGTGGGGAAGTGGGCTGGCCCTGTGTGGGGTTGTTGGGGTTTGTTGTTACCCTCAAGCGAGGAGCATTGTGTTGTGTTGTGGTGGCATGGCACAAGGAAGAAACAACTGAAATGAAATATAGGAATATATGGCTTGCTTGTCACTTTCATTCCCGATCTTACTATGTTGTCTCCTAATTAGCAAGGGCTCAACTAGACGATACAAGCTGGAATGGCTGGGGGCAGTTCCTTTTCCCACCATTGCAGGGCTCCATATGCTGAACACACACACACACACACACACCTCTGCACTTGGCATCTGAATCTAGCCCTGATCAGTATCACAGAAGTTGGTCTGGGGGACCCTCCCCAACCCAACCCAACTCAACTCATGTTTCATACTGTCTAGTTGAGCCAGGTAAGTGGGACAGGAAGTGCAGGCATTTTGGCAGGAAATAGTGGAGCCTGGTGAGGTTTTCAGTAGCTGATGCTGAACATTGTTGAAATTTGGGCTCTGTTTCTAAAAACCTGAGAAGGGCATGTTCATAACCTGATTATCACAAGACTGCCCCCCCCCCTTTGGATCCTCAGAGCCTTAACTCCAAGGATTCACGGATCATTTTGGGCAGAGGTTGGGGCTCAGTGGTGGAATATCTCCTGGGGATTCAGAAAGCCCCAGGTTCAATCCCCAACATCCCTTTATGGCAATAAAGGTACTCTGAATCTGAATCCCTAACGTCTCCAGTTAAAAGGCACAAGCAGTAAGTGATGTAAGTCAACTCGGTCTCAGTCTGAAGCCCTGGAGAGCCACTGCCATTCCGAATAGACGGTATCGACCTTGATAAGCCAAAGGCCTGATTCATTATAGCAAGGGTAGTCAACCTGTGGTCCTCCAGATGTCCATGGACTACAGTTCCCATGAGCCCCTGCCAGCGTTTGCTGGCAGGGGCTCATGGGAATTGTAGTCCATGGACATCTGGAGGACCACAGGTTGACCACCCCTGCACTATACGACAGCTTCATGTTTTCACTTTCCAGGCCTCTCTTTCGATGAATCTGACTCATTTTAAGTGAGGAAAAACTGATACTGGGGGTAAACCCACTTGAGGAGATGAGCTGGTCCACTCAGGACCTTTTACCTGGGGGAAATTTCTTTAACTTGACCCTGAGGTCTGGAAGGCTGGAGCTACAGTTTGCCATGTACGAGCTTAAGACTTACTAAATCAAGGAAGATGGAGCCAGAGAGGATAGAATGGATAGACGTTGAAGAGGACCAATGGGGATTCTGTGCATGAGGAGGAGGCGGGGTCAGAATCTCTGGGTTTCCCATTCCCTCTTTGTTCACCTTGCCTCATTGCAAGGATATCTTCATCTTATAAGGGCCAGTCACTCTGTTTTGCAGTAGGGTAAGGCCAGAGCCTCTTGCGGCGCAGGGTGGTAAGGCAGCCGACATGCTGTCTGAAAGCTCTGCCCATGAGGCTGGGAGTTCGATCCCAGAAGCTGCCTCAAGGTTGACTCAGCCTTCCATCCTTCCGAGGTCAGTAAAATGAGTACCCAGGTTGCTGGGGGGTAAACGGTAATGACTGGGGAAGGCACTGGCAAACCACCCCGTATTGAGTCTGCCATGAAAACGCTAGAGGGCATCACCCCAAGGGTCAGACATGACTCGGTGCTTGCACAGGGGATACCTGTGGACTGAATGGATATTTTAATCCAAGTGGTGATGCCCCCAAACAATAATCTGGGTCAAAAATGGGTGAGACTCAAGATGCTGGACTGGCTATAATTTTGGGGGGGGGGGGCAGCCAGTGTTCAGGACAGAGAAAAGGAAACTGCATTACTCAATGAGTAATTAAACTGTGGAATTGACTCCCAGTGACCCTAATGATGGCCACCTGCATAACTGGATTGAAAAAGAGATCAGACAGATTCAAGAAGGAGAAGCCTATCAGTGGTTACTCACTATGGTAACTAAAGGTAACCTCTACAGTCAGAAGCAGCAAACCTCTGAATGCCAGTGCTGAGAGGCCTCTGTGTTCTCTTAGGGGACCCTCCACTGCAATTAGTTGCCTGCCGTGTGAAACATAATGCTGGATTTGGTGGACTCCTAGTCTGTTACCCCACAGCGTACCTATGTTCTTGTGTTGGCTGCAGCCAGCAGAAGTGCTAGAATCCTAGGAGCGCCTGAGAGAAGATGCAGTGCTGCTTGGACATTTGCTGCGTGTTTGACTCCAGCCTCTGTGTGCATGCACATCTGTCTGCTGTTTCTACGTGCCCAAACACAGATTACAGGATAAAACCGAGATGTACATTCATGCTTTATACCATTGGTTCTGAGCCTTCCTAATGCTATGACCCTTTAATACAGTTCCTCATGTTGTGGTGACCCCCAACCATAAAACTATGCAAGTGTTCTTTCACAGAAATTAAACCGAAACTGACCAATGGCATGAAGATCCATTGTTCATGACTGTATATAAATTGGATTTTTTTTCTGGAGTTTCTCTGTTAAGTTCTGCCTCTTGTCCCACCATGCCGATCTCGCTCTTTGCTGTTGCTCCAGACAGACGAACGCTCTATCTCAATCTACCCCACAGGGCTGTTGTGTGGACGGTGACCCCCCCTGCCCCAGCCAAGCTGCTTGCCCCGCCATGACTCCTGTGAAAGGGTCATTCAACCCCCAAAGGGGTCCCGACCCCCAGGTTGAGAACCACTGCTTTATACCAATTGTGCACCGTGTAGATGTTAAAATTCAGTCGCTCCGTTTCTTTCCATAGCCGAATGTGGTTCTTCCGTAACCGGCACTCAAGGCGTCCTGTTGTCCCCAAACTACCCGCTCAACTACAACAACAACCACGAATGCATATACTCCATCCAGACGCAGCCGGGGAAAGGAATCCAGCTGAAAGCCCGTTCTTTCAACCTGGAGGCCAAGGACACCCTCAAGGTAACTGCTGCTCACCTGGTGAGAGAGGAGAGATTTACAGACAGGTTGAACAAGCAGCCTGATGGGAAAAATCAGCTCGAATCCAATTTGCTTAATCCCAAGCGGGGTTTGCAGCCTCACCAAGTGGAAAGTCGCAGTCTGGGTGAAGTTCATTGGTTGCAATTAGATCTGCTCAGCACTGGCAGTGCACGTTTTCTGCAAACGGTGCCCAAGGAAACACTCTCATGGAGCATATCTCTAGATATATATTTACTGAAACTGCTGAGAGGGGGGTGTGTGAATTAGTGGCCTGTATCCTATTGTCCTGCTCAGCAAATTTGGAAGCTTTCCTTTGCCCTGAAGAGCCTCCTGCCCTAATCTGGAATGACCCAGGGTTGCTAGACCTCCTCCAGTCCTCAAAGCTAAGCAGCATCAGCCCTGGCTTGTATTTGGATGGGAGACCACCAAGGAAATCCAGGGTAGCTACACAGAGGCAGGCAATGGCAAACCACCTCTGTTCATCTCTTGCCTTAAAACACCCATGGGGTCGTGATAAGTTGGGGGAGGCAACTTGATGGCCACCAAACAGCCTCCTCCTTCCAACTTCATTGGCTCTTCTGGTTGGCAAAAGCCTTCTTAGGCTCCTGATTTGCTTAGCAGACTGATAGGAAACATACCAGAATAACCACCTTTTACGAAAGCTTACCCACTTTCTCCAGCATAATTTTAATGCTGGAGCGGCTTGTTGATTTTGTTTCTGCATCACAAATGGTGTAGGTCCCCAGCACAGTGTCTTCTCTTGCACGAGACTCCGGGGTACTGTACTGTTGGGAAGAACACCTTTAATCTCAACCTGGAATGTGGGACCCCATAATTAAAAAAAAATATTCTGAATCTACTCATCCCCTCCTCATCAATATCTCTTTCTCCCCACACCCACCTTTTTAAAAATAAAAATTGAAGGCAGGGAGAAGGACACGTCAATGATAATAACCCACCTGAAGTCCAGGATAACTCAGCTATGAGTTATATTCTATCAGTTGAAGACTCAGGGTTCTATATAGGTGGAAAGTCCTCCCATAGGAATATTTGGAGAAGACAAGTGTGCTCCCTCCCTCCCTCCCTCCCTTCCTTCCTTCCTTCCTTCCTTCCTTCCTTCCTTCCTTCCTTCCTTCCTTCCTTCCTTCCTTCCTTCCTTCCTTCCTTCCTTCCTTCCTTCCTTCCTTCTTTCCTCCCCTCCTTTTGCTGTTGTTTTGTTTAGCTTGGAATTTCATTGGTGTGGTAAGCTGTTGAGTAGAACAGAATTCTCTTGTCATTAAGAATGACAGGCAGTTCTCCTGCAGGAGCATACTTGGAACAAGTTGTACCAGATATGTCATCTGGGGATACCAGTGTGGCTAGCAAGATGTCTGGTACGGTGGTGCAAAGGATGAGTGTCTTTGTAAAGGGAGGTCTTTATATTGCAAAGACTTTATGCCAATAAAAGGTTACTGACTGACTGACTGATATTGCAAAGACCCAAAATTTCATATTGCACACAGAGATCTGAATGACTGCACAAACACTGGCCAGTGGGGCGAAACCAGCCCATTCCCCCAGCTATCCTCAGAGGCCTTGCATAATTGTTTCCACATTGTGAATGACACAAGTATTCAACTATGGATGAAAATAAAGGTGCATAACTTGATCCTGATGCCCCCCACACCTGGCCATTGAAAATCAAGGATCTTTCTTTCTGGGTGGCCCTAGAACTCGTTGGGCTTCTTGGTTATTTAAAGGCTCAGTGTGTGCCATACATTCCTCTGGTGAGGATAAAGTGCCTTGTTTCACAGGCCCCTGTCGCTGCCTAGGCCTCAGCCTCAGCCCAGAGAGGGCTTACAGCACTCTCCCTCCAGTGTGTTCTTGCCCTGTTCTCCTGGACTTCCTGACATTCGCCCTGCTGTTGATAGTTCTGATATCACCTATTACCAACCCTGTCCTTTCCCCCAGTGATTCTCCTAGATTTTGAAGCCTCAAGTGAGCCTGGTTTTCAACAACAGGTGGAGGCCTCAGTCAAGGCAAGCAGCAAGGCCAGCACCCAGGCAACTGCCACTCCCCTACTTCTCTCTGGCCACTTAGCCCTGTTGCCAAGTCACCTCTCAGGTGGCAGGAGGGTCTTTTTTACACAGTTCCAGTGGAAAGTTAGTGCTCTTCCTTTCCATGTCTTGTCAGAGGGTGGCAACTGGCCCATTTGAACGTGGTAAGGAGATCCCGCTCATGGGGGCAGGATCAGAGCCACGGTCCACAGGTACGGGACCAGCAAACAACTCCTACAGAAAGCTCTGTTGGAGGGAGCCGAGACTAGTCCCATCTCATCAGAGCTTGGAAACCAAACAGAATCTTCTGTGGCTAGTGCTTGGATGGGAGGCCACCAAGGAAGGCTGGGGTTGCTATGCAGAGGAAGTCAATGTCAAACCATCTCTTCTCTTTCCTTGAAAACCACATGTTCTGAGGTCATCTTGAGTCAGTTGCCACTTGACATTACACAATTCTTACTATTAATTATTTTGGGATAAACTGGTCCATCCTCACTGACTGGTGTATGTATAGGACAATCAGTAACCTAAGCAAGAAAAACAGATTTGGGTCCAGTAGCATCTTAGAGACCAAGAAGAGTTTCATGGGATAACCTTTTGAGATTCCAGGCTCCCATCATCAGACAGCCCATTCTGTACACATTGGATAATGCACAATCAGTGTGGTTTTGCAGCTGGATTTTCCTGTGCGAAACAGGGGAATCAACTTCTAGAGTACATTGAAAATGCATCATCCAACATGGGTAGAATGGACCAAGGGATCTTTGAGTCTCAAAAACATTTATCATGACACTCTCATTGGCCTCTAAGGTGCTGTTGGACTCAAATCTAACAGTTTCATGGCAGACCAACATGGCTACCCTGTGAAACTATAAGCTAGGAAGACAAGGAGAGAGACAAAATGTATCTGTTCCTATTGACAGAAGGCGGTAACTTGGAAAGGACCTTCTTGATCTAAGTTGAAAAGGGAAGCCTATCCTCACATGCAGTTCTTCCCTCTTTTCCAGATCTACGATGGCAACAATAACTCTGCCCGTTTGTTGGGTTCCTTCACCCGAGGGGAGATGTTGGGCCTCAGCATCAACAGCACTTCCAGCACCATGTGGCTTGAATTCATCTCTAATGGCAACAACACCAGTCAAGGCTTTGAACTACAGTTTTCCAGTAAGTTCCAAGGCCAAACTATTCAGAGATGAGCAAAAGGGCCAGTTCATATTCAACTCAGTACTTGCAACCTTCCTCTTCCCCCACCAGCCCTTTTCTTCCAGGACAGAGTTGTGCTGAAAGGCTTACTAAACTCAAAAGAAAAACCATGCAATCTCTTAAAAAGAAGAAGAAAATCAAAAGGACACAAAAAAGGTTGTGAATTCTTGTCTGGAGAGTAATGAAAGGTGTAACATATAGGGTTTATAGGGTTTCCTTGGGACCAACATGGTACCTGGAAGTTCTATTGATTTAGGAACTCCATAAACCAGGAACAAACAGAGGCATTTGAGGCCCATTCACACCATGAACATGTTAGAATGTCAGATCTGAGCCTAGTAGCACTTTGAAGAACAAGATTCCCAGAGTAGAAAGCTCCCTTTGACAGATATCTATGGCAGACCCACAGGACCACCTGAAATTATGGTGTTTGTGATGTCTGAAGATATCTCTAGAATCATAAGGATCTTTTCCTTAGCCCATTTGTAACAATGGCAGATGGCCTGGATAACAAGTGGAAGCCACTCACAGCTTTTATGCAGAGAGAAGAGTTGGAACAGAACTGGACAGGGTCACTAGCCATCTCTTTGTTTTTCTTTCTTTTTTCAAAGCAACTTCGTCTCAACTTCTTTGCCTCTTGAGAACTCAGGAAGAGGTTATTCAAGTTGCGCTTCAAATATAAGCAACATTCCTTTTATTCATTTCTGTTAGTTCATGTAAATCCACCAGTTGTTCATTGCTTTGTTGAAAAATGATTAGTCCATTTACTCTCCTCACCCCCAAATCATTTTGTTCTTTTGTTCTCATTGACCAAAAATCTAGTAAGTATTGTTATTATGTATAGATTAACAGCTTGGTTTATTAAGGCTTTCTTGCCCTTTATTTGCCGCCCCCAAAAATGAGCCCACAAAATATTCCATCAACCTAATTCCCTGCCCAGTAGGCCTTTTAAGAAGAAAAATACAGAATATGAATTAGTATGCTAAGACAACCTAAATAGCCTAGTCTAGCCCAAGCTTGTTCAAGTGTATAAGCTAAGGACAGTCGACCTTGGTTAGCATTGGTATGGAAGACGACCCCAGAAGACCTGGGCCTATTCTGCACACAATACATAATGCACTTTCAATGCACTTTAGAAGTAGATTTTCCTCTTCTGCACAGGAAAATCCAGCTGCCAAAGCACACTGAAAATGCATTATCCTATGTGTGCAAAATGGGCCCTGGTTGCAGTGCACAGCCAAGCAATGGCAAACCACCTCTGTTCTTTTGTTCCCTTGAGAACACTGCCAGGAGTTAGTTGCAAATTGACACCACTTAATTATTATTGTACAAGATTAGACACCTGTCACTTGGGAGTCTGTTCTGCCCCTCAACATAGTCCCTGGACTCAAGAGATTATCAGAGGGCTTTTAAAAATTGTTCCAGCTCACCAGTGTCAATAAAATCAAAGAGTCTGCCAGAGATCAGCCGTCCCAAGCAGGGGTAGTCAACCTGTGGTCCTCCAGATGTTCATGGACTATAATTTCCATGAGCCCCTGCCAGAATTTGCTGGCAGGGGCTCGTGGGAATTGTAGTCCATGAATATCTGGAGGAGCACTGGTTGACTACCCCTGGTCCAAAGGGCTCATCCTTCAATTCTAAGGATGGTCCCTGTTAAATATTTTAGTTGCTGAGCTGGGAAGTAGTGTTTGGAAGCGTTTGACCTGAGTCTGAACCCCACTTTCTTAGAATGGCTGGGAAGAGACCATGCATTTCTGCAACTCTCACACACACTCACAACTGGGAAGGTTTTGAAGCTGAATGATTCTTGTGTGCAGTTGAGAGGGTATGTCCCTGTGCCACCAGCTGCTTACTTGTTTAGCCAGGCCCTCTACAAATGCAAGGAGGAGGAGAATCCCTGCTGCTTAATTTCTAAAAGAAAAGGGGCTTAATGGGAACGTATCCTGGAATTCCTTTCCCTAATCCAAATCCAGATCCATTGGCTGGGGCTGCATTCTGGACATTCTTAGGTACACTCTCTTCTTTTCAAGTTTAGGGTTGTTGTTTTTTAATCGCAACCCCCAACCAGAGAGAAATTAAAAATATAACAAAACATAAAAGTGCTGGCAATTCTACTGATAAAAATCTGGAAAAGGATTCCAAGTGTCTAAAATATGCCTATGTACAATTGTTATCTATATGCCCTCTATTGATAGGACCGTCCATTGGATTCCTGGAGGTGGGCCTCTTTCTCCGGAGTCCCAGCCTTTTGGCTGCCCTGTTAAACAATCCCCACAATTCCACTTGGTCTCGCAGAATTTCTAACAAAATTCTCTCATTGGGCTTAGACTTACACTCTTTGATAGATCTTGAGGAGAGAAGTATATATAAGCTCATAGTAAGGAGAATGGAGGACACTGAATATCAAACCTTACTGTCATTTACATCTCCATCTTGCTCTCTCCGTGTATGGAATATTATCTCGTTATATAAAGTTACCCCCCCACACACACACCTTACCATTATTGAAGCTTATCCCAACAGGAAAGCTTTCATGCTTGCTTGGCTGAACTCTTTCCCTTCTAATGTTCTCTTAGGGAGGTTTAACCGTATTCATTTAGCAGAGAGACTATGTTTTCATGGTTGTACGGTACCTCATCTTCTTCCTCATATTATTTTATTTTGCCCCAAGTTCTCTTTATACCGCTGTGTGATATCTGACATTCTGTCCTCCTTTCAATTCCATTTTGACGAAACTGTAATAGTCAATAAATGACGTGACAGCTCAAATCTCCCGTACTGCAGCATTTTTAGGCAAGGCTTTTAGAATTAATTCCTTGTTTTTAATGAAACTAACGTTGTTTGATTTTTAATTTTATCACTTTGTATTTCCTTACTTGTATTGCTCATCATGCCAATAAAGGCTTCTGTATCTGTATCTGTCGCCAGTGTAATAATGTAAGTCTTTTAGCAACAGTAAGGACACAGAGCCTCTTGTGGGGCAGGGTGGTAAGGCAGCTGACGTGCTGTCTGAAGCTCTGACCATGAGGCTGGGAGTTCAACCACAGCAGCTGTCTCAAGGTTGACTCAGTCTTCTATCCTTCCAAGGTCGGTAAAAGGAGTACCCAGCTTGCTGGGGGGCTAAACGGTAATGACTGGGGAAGGGAATGGCAAACCACCCTGTATTGAGTCTGCCATGAAAATGCTTGAGGGCGTCACCCCAAGGGTCAGACATGACTCGGTGCTTGCACAGGGGATACCTTTACCTTTTTAAGGACACAGAGGGTCCATTTTCATTGGCCACTCTTTTCTTAAACATTACCTTCCATTATTTCAGCTTAGCTTCATTGCCTTTAACAACTAAAAGAAGTGGTGCAAAATGGAAAGACGTGGTGACCCGTCGCCAAGAGTTGGACACAACCGAATGGCCAACGTCCTCCATTGTCATCACTATCATCACCATCGCCCTTACCCTGCTCCACGTAGGCGTGGGTCTTAATATTTTCAGATAGGTTCTGTGAGCTTGTGCTCCTTGGAGCCCCACTTAGGAACATGGCAGATGCCCTGGGAAACATCAGGTTGAATATCTGCTATAACAAGCCACACTTTGCTTCTGTTTCACTTTCAGGTTTTGAGTTGATCAAGTGTGAGGATCCCGGCGTCCCACAGTTTGGGTACAAAGTCCGTGACGAGGGCCACTTTGCAGGGAGCTCCGTCTCTTTTAACTGTGACCCGGGCTACATGCTGCGAGGGAGCCGTGCACTGGTCTGCTTGACGGGGGAACGGCGTGCCTGGGATCAGCCACTACCCATCTGCGTGGGTATGAGCCCCCCCCCTTTTGTCCGGTTGCCCAACTGAGTTATTACCTTCCCGCATGGCTGATAAGGATCCCAAGCAAGATTCATTGGGTGGACCAGTTGATTTAGAAAAGTAAGCTTGTCTTCTGCAAGTGATGCTAGTGATAATGAGTCCTGGGAACTCTGAGACTAATTTTTGGTATATTTTTCCTTGATTCCAAAGCAGTAGCTACTGTATTTACTCAAATGCAAGGCTGCTCCCTCCCCAGTTATGCTTTTAAAAATAAAAGGCTTGTCTTACATTTTCATGCTAGTCACAGATAAGTCCAATAATAAAACATTTGTGTGTGTAAGTTTGAAGGGGAGATATCCTACATTAAGAACCGTCTGCCTTTTGGGGTCAATATGTGCTTTGCTTTTTCTTGTTGGGGAGCCTGGAACCAGGAACCTCCTTGACTGAGTCTTAGGCATACCCTAGTGATGCAGTCATAGAGTGTGAGAGAATCCCAGAATCAGAATCACTTAGAGCTGGAAGTCATCACAGGGTGCCATCCAGTCCAGCCGCCCACCTTCTCACGGACTTCAAAAATATACACCCCTGACAGATGTTAATTCAATCTTCTTTGAAAAAGGAAGGAAGCTCATTGGAAAAGCATGCCTATGCCATTGAATTCTTGGAGACATTGGGATTGCCTTGCTACCTTGGACTTCAGGACTGGTCTGCTATCTTGCCTAGTTGCCAGAACAGGGCTCTCTGGTTGTTCTTCTGACTCCAGCTTCTCCAGCAAAGAGACATGCTTCCAGCCACCACCACCCTTATATTTCCACTTACCCTTCTGATGCTGAACCTGAAGGCTGTATCCTGTGAGTCAACCCCAGTCAGATGAGGCCTCTGTGTCCAGAGTGGGAAATCAATCACCAGAGTCTGACCATTCCAGAAGATTTATTTACTAGTGCTTCTTTCAGCCCCGTTTTAAATGCCAGCAATAATTTTAATTGCTACTATTTGCATTTCAGCTTTCATGGTGCTCCTTTACAATAACCTTCAGGTTAACTAGACAATCAATAGGAGCGCGGGCTGTCTGTCTTTTTTAGTATACAGGGAAGATACAAATCAAGACCTTGTTACCTTGTTCTTGCTTTAAGGGTTTGGCTACAGTTGCCCACAAGAAATCATCTGTTCTTTGGTTTCTAGCTCAGGAGAGGGAATAAGGCAGAAATATTCTTAAGGGTTTCATTCCAGCCTTCCAACTTTAAAAACCATAACACTCAAACTCCAGTGAGAGAACATTTTAATCTTCCAAGTCATTCCGTTGCTGTCCGGAAACAGCAGGGTGTCAAAGGAGGAGGGTTGCAACGTGAGCTTACTGAACTTGAATTGATTCACAGTTTCTGAACAATGAACATCTCTAGGGCTGAACAGGGACATGGGTTTCTTATTGCACTACAGATTCTAATAAAGCCCTAAATGGTCTGGATCCAGCATACCTACGCGACCGTCTTTTCTCTTAGAACCCCTCAAGAGTATTAAGATCTTCGGATCAACACCTAATGAGGATCCCTGGCCTGAAGCGGGTGAAATTGGCCTTGACCAATAAGAATAACATAGTTGGAAGGGATCTCCTGGGTCATCTAGTCCAACCCCCCACACAATGCAAGACACTCACAACCTTATTACTCATCCACAATAACCTGCCACCCCCTTGAACCTTCACAAAATCAGCCTCTCCGTCAGATGTCTATCCAGCCTCTGTTTAAAAATTACCAAAGATGGAGAACAACTCTGCTCCATCCTCTATATGTCAGCCATTTAAATACTTGAAGATGGTTATCAGATCCCCTCTCAGTTGCCTCCTCTCCAGGCTAAACAGACCAAGCTCCCCCCAGTCTTTCTTCATACATTTTGGTCTTGGTCTCAGAAATAAACAAAAACCATGGGGTGCCAGGGTCCATACCCACTTGGTTTGGTTACCGCTAATTAGAGAGAACTTTGAGGTTCAAAGCAGGGCTTGGCTTCTGAGAGTGGTAAAGACCATCAAGTATAATAGTGGTCGAAAGCCACAGGCATCCTTTGCTAACCTGATGGTTTTTTTCAAGGCAAGAATGATACAGAGGTGGTTCGCCATTGCCTGCCTCTGCATAGCTATCTTGGACTTCATTGATGTTCTCCCATCTTAGTACTATAGCAATAACATTCCCCTTATTTTCCTGTTTGATTTGGAACATCTCTTTCTTCCTGGGAGGGGCCAGTACTGCCCTCACTATCAAAAGAAATGGGTCTCAGATCAGGGAAAAGCTGAAGACCACCAATGTAAGGGTAGGCAAGACACTTCTGCTTCAATTAAAGCTGGTCCGAGTAAGAAGACAAGACTCCTCTGCCTTGGCATAGTCCTTCAATGTATTCTTTGGAATTGATTGTGGGGGATGATAAAATCAGTTTATGGGTCAGTTTATGCTTGAAGCCTTCCAAGTTGATCATCTCTGGATGAGGAACTTTTACAAGAAAATTAGGTTGAGCAGCACTGCCAGAAAATTCTCTGGCTTGGATTTTGGACAGCTTTTCCAGAAAGAATAGGAAGGTATATCCCTATTACAAGGTGTTCATCAAGAATGCTCCTCTCCATGTCCATATCTATAATCATCTCCCCATGTCTTTGTACATCATCATAACAACCTTATCTATTGAGTTCCAAGAACCTAAGGAAAAGATTAAATTTAGCATAGATAAGAGTCATACTTCCAACAGAACTGCACAGTTCTCTTTATATAACCTTTCTGCATCTTTTCCAGAGGTAGCAGTAACATACGTTTCTTACTGGTATTGTGTCTCAGGTGAAGGGTTCAAAGCAGAAGACTTCAGCTGCTTCCTTCCCAATACTCTGTACCAGCCTTACTTGACAAACACCTTTCTCTTCCAAGTATTTAAAAGGGTGCAATAAGGAGGATGGAGCAGAATTGTTCTCTCTTGCCCCAGAGGGACAGGCCAGAACCAATGGGATGAAATTAATTCAAAAGAAATTCCATCTAAACATCCGGAAGATGTTCCTGACAGTTAGAGCAGTTTCTCAGTGGAACAGTCTTCCTCGGGAGGTGGTGTGTTCTCCACCTTTGGAAATTTTTAAACAGAAGCTAGATAGCCATCTGATGGAGAGGCTGATTCTGTGAAGGTTCAAGGGGGTGGCAGATTACAGTAGATGAGCGATTGGAATGTGAGTGTACTGCATAGTGCAGGGGGTTGGACAAGATGACCCATGAGGTCCCTTCCAACTCTATGATTCTATGATTCTATGATCCCTGCCTTGCCATAGTATGTTGTTTGGCCACTGTATGCATTTAATGTAGAATCTGAAGAAGCATAATTTAATTTAAAGACATCCCCCCACCCCACCCTTAGAAAATCCAAGAAAATTATTTACCTCTAGCCCTAGTAGGAGAAGATTAGAGGATGCAAATCCACAAGCTTAATGCTTCTGTTTCTTCCAGCTGAATGTGGGAGTACCATCAAAGGCGAGTCTTCAGGAAGGATCTTGTCTCCAGGCTACCCGACGCCATACGATCACAACCTCAACTGCGTTTGGACAATTGAGGCAGAAGCCGGATGCACAATAGGGTAATTGTGTGGGACCCCAAGGTTGGAAATCAGCAAATGAGCATGTGATGCAGCTGCCCCCACCCCAATTCGGGATGTACAAATATGCTCTTTTTCTTTGTTTCCACATATGATCCTGTCAGCTTTGCCAGCATTCTGGGCTGGTGTTCCCAATTAGTTCCTCTCATGTCACCATGGATGTGCAGTGGACACATACAAATTATGTGTCCCTTTTGGGGGTATTTTAATCATTTGAACTAGTGACAAAGCCTGTTTTTAAAACCAGACAAAGAGCAGGGTGGGTCAGTTGGGTGGCTGAGTTGATGCACTTTGCAGGAGACCAGTAGTTTCCACACCCCCATACAGCTCAGGACAGTCACCAGAGAGCAGTGGCGGGCTAAGAGTGCAGAGGAGGAATATGGCAGCTGCTCAAAGGGGTAAGTGGAGCATGGAGGGTGAAGGGGGGGAAGGACTCCTGCAGAGCAGTGCGGGTAAGCTTGGTGGCTGCGTCAGCCCGTTCTGCAGCCATCATCCTGGTGCCCACTCCGGTGGCTGTGGCTTGGCGCAGGCAGCACAGTTGTTTAGCGCCTCGAACATGGCTGTCTTTGACTGTGCAAAGCAGAGTGGACAGTGTGGCCATGGTGGAGCCCTGGTAAATGGCATTTTGTGGCCTTTGGCTTGCTAGGAGGTGGTAGAGCAGGGTGGGGCTCAGGGGAACATGGCGGTGCATGCCTGGAGGGTTGCCCTAAGCTGTGCAGTTTACCTCCTGCCAGGGAGTGTATGGAAAGAGGACCCTCCTGGTATGGGCCAATGAACTCCCCCCAGCGCTTCTCAGTGGAGTGCCATCTCTTCTGAGTGGCCCTCAGGGGAAGAGACCTCCCCGCAATGGCCAATCAGAGGGCCAGCACATTGATGGAAGTACTATTCATTTTTTATGTGGTATGATAATGTTTACACAAATGACAAACTATTTAATATCATGATTACATATAGCACACAATAGAAGACAAATTCATCCAAGAGCACAGAGAGAATATTCTTAGATAAAGTTGCTATGTAGGCCATAGAAAATTCCTTCATTGTATAAACCATCAAAGTGGACCAATTCTCATTAATTTTTTTGTATTTTTAGATTATGATATGCTGTTCATTTCATTCACCCAGGACTTAATTAACAAGTCATATTTTTCTAGGGGAGTCTTGATTTTCTACTGTCACAAATACTGATATAGTTGCTATTATCTCATTCAGCATGATTTTTCAAAATCTTGTAGCTACTTTTACCATATAGTTCAAAAGGAGGGACTCTGGATGCAAAGATATATATGTTTATTGCTTCTGAGGTTATATTGGCCAATGTTCCCCAAATTTGTTTAGTTCTAACAAGTTTTTACCATAGAGTTGTAGAATAATAAAGTTGGAAGGGACCTCTTGGGTCATCTAGTCCAACCCCCTGCACTATGCAGGACACTCACATCCCATTCTGTAATCTGCCACCCCCTTGAGCCTTCACAGAATCAGCCTCTCTGTCAGATGGCTATCTAGCCTCTGTTTAAAAATCTCCAAAGATGGAGAACCCACCATCTTCCGAGGAAGCCTGTTCCACTGAGAAACCACTCTGTCAGGAACTTCTTCCAGATGTTTAGATGGAATTTCTTTTGAATTGATTTCATCCCATTTGTTCTGGTCCATCCCTCTGGGGCAAGAGAGAACAATTCTGCTCCATCCTCCATATGGCACCCTTTTAAATACTTGAAGATGGTTATCAGATCCCCTCTCAGTAGTCTCCTCTCTAGGCTAAACAGACGAAGCTCCTCCGACCTTTCTTCATATGTCTTGGTCTCTGGACACGTTCCAGTTTGTCAACATCCCTCTTCAATTGGGGTGCCCAAAACTGAACATAGTACTCGAAGTGAAGCCAAACCAGAGCAGAGTAAAGCGGTACCATCTCCTCCCGTAATCTGGACACGATACTCCGTTTCATACAGCCCCAAATCCCATTTGCCTTTTTAGCCACTGAGTCACACTGCTGACTCATGTTCAATGTATGGTCTACTAAGACTCCTAGATCCTTTTTGCGCATGCTACTGCCAAGACGTCTCCTCCATCTTATATTGGTGTATTTGGTTTTTCCTACCTAAATGCAGAACTTTTTTCATTATCTGAGCTTTAAAAGTACTTTATTTTTTTTTAAATCCTTATTTTAAATTATTGGAACGTGAAGAACTTTTGTTCACTGTTTATATATTGGCTTCAGGGTTTGAAATTACAATGTTATTGGTTATCAGATGCTTAAAGGTAAAGGTATCCCCTGTGCAAGCACTGAGTCATGTCTGACCCTTGGGGTGACGCCCTCTAGCGTTTTCATGGCAGACTAAATACGGGGTGGTTTGCCAGTGCCTTCCCCAGTCATTACCGTTTACCCCCCAGCAAGCTGGGTACTCATTTTACCGACCTCGGAAGGATGGAAGGCTGAGTCAACCTTGAGCCGGCTGCTGGGATTGAACTCCCAACCTCATGGGCAAAGCTTTCAGACGGCTGCCTTAACACTCTGCGCCACAAGAGGCGCCACAAGAGGCGCCACAAGAGGCTCTACAATCAGATGCTTACAAGGTGCAATACTTCTCCCAGACACTGATCAAGGTTAAAATCTTTCTGATATCAGTGGGGGAGTTGGAAGGGAGAGCTTTGCGCTGTGCTTATACCAGGGCATCAGCAAAGGGTTTCAGATTAAGTGATCTGCTTCATAATATCTTCTTCCTCATCTTTTAAATTAGATAACAGCATCAATTTATTTGCATAGCAACACTGAGGATTGCCCCACACATATCCTGAAGAGCTTTAAATTTATCTCTTGGTGTCTTGTTTTCTCATGAGAAGCTTTCAATCTTTTTTTTTTTTTAAGCCATTGTTTTAGTACTTTATTGGACCAAGAAATGGACATGTTATATAATTAGAAGTGCATTTCTGGAAAAAATCTTGACAGTCCCCATTTGACACACATCGAAACAACTACTTTTATTTAAGGTAGAACATAATTAAAAGTCTGAGTTTATGATCTCAATTAATGGTTTAAAGTTATTTTTTAACCTTGTCTTCACTGTCCTTGGTTAAAAGTGTGTAAAAGACTGGTTAGTATATTCAATTTTGTGCAGAAAACTATCCTGATAGAACTGTTGAGCAGAAATGGTTTTACTTGATTTTGTTAATATGGGGAACAATGCAAGTTAATCCCACGCAGGGATAACTTACATGAGAAGGTAGAATTTTCTACTTGAAGCCAAAGATATTCACAGCACTCGGTACCATTCCTATCTCTCCCGAAACATACAAGTCTTTCTAGACCAACCTAGATGATATATGCCATATTGGGCCATACACTGGAATGTTCCCGGATGTCCTGGAACAAGGCCATTTAACCACCACCATTAAAACTCAAACGTAGTCAACATTCCTGTGCCAAAACAACTTTCTGACAAGAGCAGTCAAGTGACTCAGCCCAGTATGACTGACCAGGCGCGGTTCCTTCCTGAATGTGGATATATACACTGTAGAGCAGGCTTTCTCAACCAGGATTTCGTGAAACACTGTAGTTTCTTTAGATAGATAGATAGATAGATAGATAGATAGATAGATAGATAGATAGATAGATAGATAGATAGATAGATAGATAGATAGATAGATAGATAGATAGGTAGGTAGGTAGGTAGGTAGGTAGGTAGGTAGGTAGGTAGGTAGGTAGGTAGGTAGGTAGGTAGGTAGGTAGGTAGGTAGGTAGAGAGACAGGCAGATAGGCAGAGAGAGAGAGAGAGAGAGAGAGAGAGAGAGAGAGAGGCAGAGAGAGAGGCAGATAGATAGACAGACAGACAGACAGACAGACAGACAGACACCCTCCCAAAATGGCCAGTGATGGGCCTGGAGGGGGTGGGAAGGGGAGGGACCCCAGGTGGGCGTGTACACAGCTATGCTTCCCAACTGTATTCTGCATGATTGAGCTACTTGATTTCTCAAAGCCTGAAGAATGCTTCAGGGGGTTCTCAATGGTAAAAAAGTTGGGAAAGGCTACCATAGAGCTACAATTCATTCTGACCTTGCTTATAGCAATACTTGGACCACGAACAACTGCAATCTGAAAAATGATCTTGGTGGTCATAATTGATTCCAGTAATGAAGTGGGGCTCAGCTAGTTAATGAATTGGCCCTACTTCTTGTGAGAGGTTTAAAGCTTAGGTCAGAAATGTTGAATCATTTTTACTTTATGGTCTGTATTTTAATAATATGTACCAGTAAAGAAGGCCTTGTGGCTGAAATGCATTTGGCCACATCACGGTGATCACAGTTCTGCATAAGGAAGTCTAAGGCAATAGGCTTTAATTACTAAATGAATCAACTAAAGGTTGAATTGATTAATCAGTGTCTAGGGAGCCAGTCGCAATCACTGAGGCTATCCGAGATTTTTTTAAATAGCTAGTTTGGTCTTGGCATGGTGCTGTACTGGAAACACAAAGGAGGCAGAAATTTTTAGAGTCTACTGATTCATTAAAACTCATTGTGCATATTATGCACCCTTTCTTGGAATGAGCCCTGTGGCTTGCAAGGTCCATGAATGTCAAGAAGGCTTCTGACTGTGGTACTTTTCTGAAAGTTCGCTGGGCCCAGAATGTAATATTTACTAGAGCACATTGGGGGATGTTAAATCTGGCCCAAATTGCAGGCAGCCAACCACCTTTGGGCAACTCTGCCACATAAGAACTTAGAGTGAGTTGCCACAGGCACACGTTCACGGGAGAGGCTGAACCTTTTCTGGTCTGTCATTGCTATTTCTGCAGCCCGTCCCCTTCTGAGCACCCCCTCCCCTTCCATTCCACCAGTTGTGAATACTTCTATTTTTTGACCTCAACATTTTGAGGCATAACACGCTTTGAGGCAGCACAAAACAAAAAAGGGCTACATAGGGTCATTGACGTATAAAAGAGAAATGCAACTGTATTTAGCTGAGAACCATATACAAATCAACGACATTCCAAAGATGTTGTTTCTTGGTGTCTAGATTTATTTTGATGGAAGATTCTCAAATTTCAAGTATAAAGTCGTTTCCATCAATTAGACTATCAGTATATTCTTCTTACTATAAATCAGTATTAATATAATTTTAGTATAGAGACCTCACCGAGAACACTTGACATAGGAGAGACCGATCATTTTTCCCACTGACAATTCAAAATCCAGGTTACAAAGTACCTTCGCAATTGTGAAAATTATTAGCAGCTGGAAGAAGAAGCTGAATTGCCGTATGTTCCCCTCTGACATTTTCATTGCATTTCCCACCAGTACCCACTTTAGACTTGGTTTGGACAGGTGCTACACCTGTAATGATGGTCTCTTTTGGCTTTGAACCCCATCAGATGTTAGCATTAATTCCCTTTTGGTATTTCAATGCTTTGCCTCCTTTCCCGTGTAGTTGTGATCCTCAGTCTCCTGCCATCCACATGTCTGTCCTGTCTTGTCGCCTTAGAAAATTGCTCATAATGAAAGGAATAGATGACTTCTATCAAAAGTATTGTAAAGGCTTGGTGTAGAGTCTTGCTTATTCCCCTGCAGACAGTGAGAAATGCTGGCATTTCTCTTCCTCCACGCCTTTCAACACCAGTCTCTGCCATTGTAATTTATGTTCCTCACATAGAAACTGTCAGTTGAAATGGCTTTTTTGTTCAATAAAACACCACCACCACCACCCCAAAAAATCTTATCAAAAGCCTGCTGCGGAGAAGGTCAAGTTACTAGCTGATGCCACAGAAAAGCTCTCTGCTTTATTAAACAGTCTGCCTGCTTGTGTCTTTTCCCCCCTTATATATTGCCAAATTCCTCCTGTCCATTCTCGAGAAAATGTACCTGGATCTTCAGGCTGTTGAGGACACCTTGCCATAACTCATCATGTGTAGAAATCAAGCTGCCTTATTCTGAGTTAGACCACTGACCCATGTAACTTGGTATTGCCTACTATGGCTGGCAGCAAATCAGAGAAGGGAAGGATCTCCCTCAAAACCAGTCACCCGGGATATGTTAAGTGGAGTTATCAGGGATTGAATTTGGAGCTTGCCACATGGGAGGGCCCATACTGCACCACTGAGCCAGGGGGCCTTCCCTCACTGTCCTTTTTGCACATTGCCATGGCTGTAGCATGCAGTCATGAAATTGTTTGCACCTTGGTTTGCTGTATATCATTTTCAAGGTGCTAGGCCTGATGCTCAGAGTCCTTCCTCCCCTAAGTTTCTAATTATCATCTGATGAAGGGAATACTATCCTCTCACACGTACAAACTTTTCTGATCAACAAAACAAAATCAGAGTCCAGAGTTCTTTAAGACCAACAAAGATTTATCCAAGGCAAGCACTCTTCCTCAGACTATGAACTGACCATCAGGACAGTGAACTTTTGCTTATATATATTCCCAATATATTCCCACTGTCCTGATGGTCATATCAGTCCGCTGCCCCCCACTCCCAAAATGGCCAATGGTGTGCCTGCAGGGAGTGGGAAGGGGAGGGTCCCCAGGTGAGCATGTACACAGCTATGCTTCCCAACCATATTCTGTATGATCGCACCACTTCTGGGGTTTCTCAAAGCCTGAAAAGATGTTTCGGGAGTTTCTCAAGTGTCAAGAAGTTGAGAAATGCTGTTCCAGTCTAATGAACAGAGAGAGGGGCGAGAGCTCCCTGTGGCATTTCATGTCCCATCCTGATGTATTAAACTAAAGTTGATGATCACTGTTTATTTTCCCAGACATCTGTTTGTTTTCTCACACAGATTGTTGGGAATTTGCATTCCAGCAAAATCAATCGTCACCCCAAGATCTGAATACCCGCCCCCGGGGAAAACCAACTCTCAGGGTCCATAGCAATGTGCCAGTCGCCACTATGAATCCTATTTCGGAGAAGACCTTCTTCCATCACCCTCCCCCTGTTCCGTAGTACAATGGCTCCTGTCACCCCCTCCCCAGTTTAATCAGTCTTTTATTACACCTCCAGTACAAATTTTAACACTAATGCAAACGTAACAGGCTTCCTGAAAAAGCAGTCAATTAATAACCGTGCAGTTGTCTGACATATATAATGCATTGCTATGGTACCCATTATCTTGGAGAGGGAATTAGAATATTAAAAGCTTCACGCGGCTGCCACCATCTAACAAGGGGGAAAGAAAGGAGGAGAGTAATTCAATTCCACCTCAAGTGCTCAAAGGCCTTTTAAAAAAAAGGATACTGCTTGGCTCTCTGGCAGCCCCCACCCCATTTTTATTTATCGTTTGATCCAGAGATCTTTTTAACGTGTGTGTGTGTGTGTCCCAGGGCAGTTATTCGACCTTTCTCGTAGCAAACATTTTCCGGAACTTTAAAGCACATTTTCAGTCATGATGTAGGGGAAAAATTAACAGAATCAGTTCTGTGGTGTGGATTTCCTACACAGTTCAGTCTGCCATTTCAGATTTCCTTTCTGTGCCCTGTTCTCCGTGTCTTTGCCTGCAGTGGTATGCTGGGGGGAAACCAGAAACAGGGCTTTTTAAGTGGTGGCACCTCATCTTAGGCTAAGGTGACCAGATTTTAACATTGGTAAAGCGGGACACCATTGACCGGGGGGGGGGGGGTTCTTGATTAAAAATTTGGTCTATATGGGCTGAAGAGCCAGTTTGGTGTAGTGGTTAGGAGTGCGGACCTCTACTCTAGCAAGCCGGGTTTGAGTCCCCTCTCCTACCCCAAATGCAGCCAGCTGGGTGACCTTGAGCTCACCACAGCACCAAGAAAGCTGTTCTGACCGCACAGTATTATCAGGGCTCTCTCAGCCTCACCTACCTCACAGGGTATCTGTGGTGGGGAGAGGAAAGGGAAGGCGACTGTAAGCCGCTTTGAGACTACTTTGGGTAGAGAAAAGTGGCATATAAGAACCAACTATTAGGGCTGTCTCAGCCTCACCTACCTCATCGGGTTCTGCTGTGGGGAGAGGAAAAGGAAGGCGAATGTAAGCCATTTTGAGACTCCTTCGGGTAGAGAAAAAGCGGCATATAAAAACCAACTCTTCTTCTTCTTCTTCGTTATGAATATCAGTTTAGGCGGCTGACAGTTTTATGCTTTTTTTATGACTTGTCTCATGACTGATAATCCTTACATTGTTTTGTGATTTTATGGTACTTTTCTTACTTGATGAGTTCCCTTGCGCAGATTTTTGAAGGAGGAGAGTATACATTTTCCAAATAAATATGATTTACTAGAAGGTTGTGCTTCCTTTTCGCAAGGAACTTTTTGCAATACTGTATTCATTCATCTTCTTTGTTTATACCTGGGGTGACTAAATTGTGGTACTGCAGATGTCCATGGACTACAATTACTATGAGCCCCTGCTGTGCTGCAGATGACCTTGCTGGCTGGGGCTTATGGTAATTGTAGTCCATGGACATCTGCAGGTCTACAGTTTGGCGTCCCCTGGTTTATACACTGCCTTCTTCCTCCATTGAAACCAAAAGCAGCTTACATTGTTCTGCCATTGTCTGCTTTCTCCTCATAGCAGCCTTGTGTGGGAGGTTAGGCTGAATGTGTGTTACCAGCTCAAGGACACCCCCAGCAAGCTTCTGTGGAATTCAGTCCTGGACACATGCTAGAGATCTATGCGTTTTCAGCATCATTATGAAGTACAGCTCCAGGAACACTCCAGCAGAATCCATGGCTATTGGAACTCTTACAAACCAATAAAAGCTTAGAGTGCAGATATACCCTCACTGTGTCTGTTCCCCCACCCTACAGGCTCCATTTCATGGTTTTCCATACGGAGGAATTCCATGATGTTTTGAGGATCTGGGACGGGCCCGTGGAGAAAGGGATCCTCCTAAAGGAAGCGAGCGGCTCTGTCTTGCCCAGCGATGTCCACAGCACGTTCAACTCCGTGGTCCTCCAGTTCAGCACCGACTTTTTCACCAGCAAGCAGGGCTTTGCCATTCAGTTTTCAGGTAAGATTCATTTAAAAAATAGCAGCAACCCCCCCCCCAAATGGGGCAAGGGGTCTCTCTAGGCAGGCCTCACCCAAGTTGAATGCAAAGCGTTTCCAGAACACATCTCCTGTACATTTGAGCATTATATTAACTGACAATTAAGATCTGGGGGGAGGGGGGGGAGGCTGCTGTTGGGGCTTAATTTCCCCTTATTTTCTCCACCACCCATGTTCCCTGCTGCATGTGCTTGCCAGGGTCTTTAGGGAAAGGGCTGCTGGTTGCTGTGAGAATGGGCAGTGGGAATGCTTGTGAGCAGAGAAGGGAAGGATAGCCAAGCAGCTGAGAAGGGAGGGAGAGACAGCATGAGTGCCTGGGGAGGGGGGGGGGCAGAGAACCCTCTGCCTACGGCCTCCTCAAAACCTGGAACTGGTCCTGATTCAGAGATTTATCAATGTTAGTAGGCAAACTGCCTTTCCTGGAGGTTGTTGCTCTCCCCATTGAGGGAACCCTGATAAGCTTTAGGGGCAGGGACCATAATTCCTAATAACATCTTTTGGAAATTTAACTTCTTCCCTTTAAAATTTACCTTCTTCTCTTCTTCCCACAGCCCTGAGAAAGCTGTTCTGACCGAGCAGTAATCTCAGGGCTCTCTCAGCCTCACCTACCTCACAGGGTGTGTGTTGTGGGGAGAGGAAAGGGAAGGTGATTGCAAGCCGCTTTGAGACTCCTTCGGGTAGAGAAAAGTGGCATAGAAGAACCAACTCTTCTTCTTCTTCTAACCCCCACCCCGCCTCAGGATTCCTCCATTTTAGACATGTGTGTTCCTAACTATTTCTACTCCCCCCCCCCATTAAGAGGCATTTTGTCCCTCGTTTATTAAAGTCCTAGATGCTGAAATATACAAGAGCCAACTTCTACTTAACTCCACAGAAGATTTCCTGAGGTTCTAGTATTCCTTTCAGGAAAACATCAGGCTCAGCCACTGCCTCGGTAAGCTAGAGGCAGAATTCCTCTCCGTCCCTCACCAGGAGAGAAATCTACTAACGGCTGGGTTTATTTTACAGCATATGTTTGACACAGGATTGTAACAAAGTGCGGTGTAAGATTAGCAGATGCCTGGCTTATTAAGTAAACATGAATCTGCGTGAGCCTACATCAGGCTGCACACCATGGCGCAGGATTGAACTTGCCAACCCCTGCAGCTCTTCCCTGCTGGAATAACAGATATGGTCTGTGAAGTCAGGGGTGGCTCGTGTTTGAATGTGGGTACTCGTGGATGTTTATCGATGTGGGGTGAGGGTGTGTGCCTATGTGGTCTCAGAAAATGTATTTATAGTGCCAGATTTTCCATGCCAGACCAGAACAAGTAAAGTGACTCTGAGTATGTACAGAGTACATTTTATATCGGAGAGGAGGCAAAATCAGTCTCTAATCACAGGCTGTGAGCTATGCTGATGAAAGGGAGCTTCCACCTTCAGAGGCAGTAAACTTCTGGAAGGAAACAACATCAGGGGAAGATTTTGGCCTCTCCGCCCTACTGTTGGCCACCCAGACTAACTGGCTGCCCAGTACTTTGGACTAGATGGACCACAGATGTTCAGAATGGAAATAGGTGGATTTCCACTGAGTTTCAGGAAAGGTTTGGAAATGCACATTTCATATTCTATAACATTCGACTCTGTGGGGCTGAGCAGAGGGGAACCCGGAATGCTAATACAAGCAAAGCCAGGCACTATTTTATTGCTCAAGGCTGCAGCAATGACCCAGTCCAGGGGAAGGGAAGGCCATACAACCTTTTCAAACCCACCTTTCATCCTTAACTTATTACATTTTTACCCTGTTTTTCAATTAGCTCTGTGAGTAAGAGTAATGTTTGTTTGTTTTAATAGTTACTAATATTTAAACTGCAGAGGGAGTTTTCAGTGATACCAGGTTTCCTGGTGTGGGGAAATTTTTAACTTAGAGGACCCTTGCAAAATGCAATCGGCCTCCTCTCATTGGAACTGGTACCACCGCAGGGGTTTACCACGCAATGCTCTTGCATATGTAACATTGGACCTTAGTGCCCCTTCCTATGCACACTGTGGTCTCTCTCATGTGGTGCTTGGCCTTGGCTGCTGGAAGGACCAATAGCACATGCCCTCCTATGCCTGGGAAGAGCCCTGAATGCATACCATCTACAAAGACTCAGCAGTTTAGGTCCTAAGCTAGGGCCTTGCAGTTCCCAGTGTATAGATGTGGACACCCTGACAAAAAAAAGGTGAATCCTGCAGAGGATTTCTGTAGGTGGAAGAGGATGCTCTTATTGCTGATCCCCCCCCCCCCTCCTGTGGCAGATCTCTAATTCCCAGTCATGCTATTGCGGGGAGGCTAGTCCCTGAGAGCAGCATTGCAAAGAGCATTTAGGCTACAGCAGGTGGGTGTGGGGAGCAAGAATACCACTCTGCATTATTAGCAACCCTTCCATTAATGAAAGGTTTTGGCAAGATTCAGGCCGTTCTGTCACTGTTAATATGTGGCACATCCTGGCCGTGTTGTTCATTTTTCTTCTGTCTGGTTTCTTCGCTAGTGTCCACTGCCACCTCCTGCAATGACCCTGGGGTTCCACAGAACGGAAGCCGTAGCGGGGACAGCAAAGAAGCCGGGGACTCCATCGTCTTCCAGTGTGACCCCGGATATGCCCTGCAAGGGGATGCCAAGATCAACTGTGTGCAGATTGAGAACAGATTTTTCTGGCAGCCTGACCCCCCCACTTGTATAGGTAAGAACTTCTGCTCGACTTACTGAATGTCAAGGAGGAGCATCAGACCCTTCTGTAGGAGGACAGGGGAAGGAGGTTGAGAGGGGACATGATAGCCCTCTTTAAGTATTTGAAAGGTTGTCACTTGGAGGAGGTCAGGATGCTGTTCCCGTTGGCTGCAGAGGAAAGGACGCGCAGTAATGGGTTTAAATTACAAGTACAACGATATAGGCTAGATACCAGGAAAAAAAAATCACATTCAGAGTAGTTCAGCAGTGGAATAGGCTGCCTAAGGAGGTGGTGAGCTCCCCCTCACTGGCAGTCTTCAAGCAAAGGTTGGATACACACTTTTCTTGGATGCTTTAGGATGCTTAGGGCTGATCCTGCGTTGAGCAGGGGGTTGGACTAGATGGCCTGTATGGCCCCTTCCAACTCTATGATTCTGTGATTCTAAGCTAAGACTCTGAATGTCCTTAAAGAGGGAAAGGGGAGTGGGGAGGCTATGATTCTTATTCATGGGGGGAAGATACTGCATGGGGCCACTTGAAGTGCAGGGCCTGTAGCATGTGCTAGATGTGCCACATGGATAAACCAGCCCTGCCTTGAAACTCAATATAATCACTTCCAAGAGGGGTCCCACAAGGTGCCATTTTAATCCTCAAGCTCCTCAGCAGCTACATGAAGCAGCTGGGGTAGATTGACCCAGGACTTCAGTCGGATGCTACCACCACACACATGATACCCAACTCTAATTCTGCTTACCATCTGAGTCAGATGAGTCTGCAGAGGTCCTAAAAGTGGTTGGAGAATGGAATGGGATGGATGAGGATGAGGACCAATAAACTGAAACTCATTCTAGGCACGACTGAGGGAACAGTTCGTCAACAATGAAGCCGCTCAAGGAACTGAGGAATCATCTTGTCCTCAAGGGGGCCACGGTCCCCCTGACTGGGTGGGTTTATGCTTCTGGTCTATAATTGGAGGCTCAGATCAGCTCCTGGAGCATAGCATCTTTTGTGAGCTTCAGCCATACTCCAGCAACAGCCATTTCTTGAAAAGTGTCAGCTTTTTCCGGCAGCTTCTTCAGTGGCTTTTAAACATCAAGTAGTTCAGCAGTGGAATAACTGCTGAAGGAGGTGGTGAGCTCCCCCTCACTGGCAGTTTTCATGCAGTGGCTGGAGAGATACTTATCCTGGGTGCCTTAGTCTGGTCCTGCATTGAGCAGGGAGTTGGACTAGATGGTTTGTATGGCACCTTCCAACTCTATGACTCTGATTCTAGGTAAAAGCCATTTTTCACGCAGGGTTAAAGCTATACATGTTTTCCACCTTCTTCAGTATTCTAATGATGCTACAGGATTCAGATCCTCTACATGTTGCCCGCTATTATGAATTATTTTTTATGCAGCGGATTTTATTGATTCGTATTTTTATTCCAGAGACAGTTTAATGTGGAGAATCTTGTGCCGTTTTCTGAAGCGTTATAAAATAGTTTGAATGAGTGTTATTCTTACATTTTGCATTTATTGCTTTTGTGGGGTTTTTGTTACCTTGACCAAGATTTTAGAGGGACTGGACAGAAATATTTTAAATAAGTAGAAGCACCAGTTACACACAGAGACACACGCACAAGTATATGTGTGTGTGTGTGTGTGTGTGCCCACAGCAGATAAAAACTGTCATTTTAAACACACCGAAGCAATAAATGTTAAATTAATTGGCTAATTAAACGTTAGCTGTCTGTGTCCTCTCCTTGCACTTCATTTGTATTTATAAAATATCCCAAGCAAGGGAAATTAATTAGTTTCTTCTCTTTCTAAAACTGATCTAAAGGTAAGTCCAGAAGGGTTTTCTGCTTGTCCCCCTCCTTCTCACTCATGTTTACTTATTTCCTTTTAATGACAGTGTCAAGATAATACTCTGAACTATCCAAACGAAGGGCTGCTTGGAGGGGGTGGGGGGACAGATTTTGGTTTGGATTGACCATAAACTAGGGCTGCACAAGAAAAATATTATTTTGGGTGTCAACCGAATAGTGCCCAGCAGCAGAACTCAGTGCTGTTATGTTAGATGCCAGCTCAACAGGTCTGATGCCAAGCACAAAATCACAATCCAAGAGAAAGGGATGGGGGATGTAAGGAGAGCAGAACCAGTGCAATAGTGCCCGGCAGAACAACCCAATGTAGCAGCAGCGCAAGCCCAACAGTGCAATAGTGCCCAGCAGAACAACCCAATGTAGCAGCAGCGCAAGCCCAACAGTGCAATAGTGCCCAGCAGAACAACCCAATGTAGCAGCAGCGCAAGCCCAACAGTGCAATAGTGCCCAGCAGAACAACCCAATGTAGCAGCAGCGCAAGCCCAACAATGCAATAGTGCCCAGCAGAACAACCCAGTGTAGCAGCAGCGCAAGCCCAACAATGCAATAGTGCCCAGCAGAACAACCCAATGTAGCAGCAACGTAAGCCCAGCAGAACTAACTGTCACACCAAAAAATGCCAGCAGGGCCATAGAAGCCCAGCAGAAACCTCAAAAATGCAGAGTGGGCAGGGACTTTCATTAGCTCACCTGAACCAAGGCCAGCCCAGTACACAGAAGCCCAATAACGTTTGAATTTCATTTTGTTTTGGGGTGGCTGATAATTCAGTGCACTTGAGCACATCACCTTCAACATCTGTACTGCACTCCTACCAGGGTCCTGTAGAGGTATTTTGGTGCAGGTGGATTCAGTGTGGAGGAGACTAGAGAGACTAGATGTCTGCCAGATGTCTGGCCCTGATACTTCTTTCCAGACTCATTTTAATTTTGGGAAGAGCATTTCACCCCAACTTCCCTACACAGTCCGAGAGAGGACAGAGGAACATGTATGGGCTCGCTTCAGTCACTTTCAAAGTCCAGGGCCAGGTAGCTGAGCAGTGGCAGGTTGACCTTCAGGAATACCAACTGCTGCACTGTTCAGGGGAGCAGGCATGAGCACTGCGTGCTGACAATGTCACCTGCATGGGGAAAAAACCTACTCGCTCTGCCTGCTTGTCAGAGGGCACGGGAATAGCCTCTGAGCCATGGCAGAGTTCCAATCAGACTGCCTCCTTCATGACCCAGAAGCTTAGTGGACTGTTGACCTACAACTCACAGGGCTCTGCAAGGTACTCCTTCACCATTGCTGTCTCATAGGCTTACTGCTCCCAGAGGAGCGGAGCACCTACCTGATGGGTGTAGTCTCAAAGTTCATGCCAGTGGTATCTCCAAGGGTGACGCTGCCCGGTGGAAGAGGTGGGGGTGAACATCAGAGGAGCTGCTTTTGCTCTCCTCTTCCACAGCTTGTGCCAACCTGCCCGTCTTAGCCTGCATGTGCTCAGCTCGTCAGGACAGCTCCAACAAATGAGCTTGTCGGCCCACTTGGCATCCTTGCCCTTAGTGTGCAGGTTGCACATGGCTGCCAACATGTAGGGGTAATTTGGAATCGTTTTATAGTTTATTTAATGGAAATTACGAAATATAGCTCATTTTGAGAAGTTGTTTAATTGGATGGAGACCCTGATCTGAAAATTCGACTAAGGTAGTAAATAATGATATTTGAGGATATTATCTTTCAGAAATTGATTTTATGATATTATGTAAAATTACAGACTTGGATGGAAGCTTACACACACACACACACACACACCCCCCTCATTATTTTCCTTTTCTTTCTTCCCAGTTCTCCTTGTTTTTGGTTATATATTTTCATGTTTTTTGTTTTTTCTTTATTGGTTGGAACAACAGTATAATACGATGGCAATATTTCTGTATTGCATATGAGGCTATCATATGGTTTGGTTTTGTTGTGTTTCCTTGTTTGTGGTAATTGTTTGTGTGTGTAAAATAAATAAAACTTTTAAAAATAAACAAAAGACCCTCCACACATAAACACCAGACCCCCCCAAAAAGAAAGAAAAGGCAGGGGTGGCGGAAAGCAGAGGAAACACGCAACAAAACCTCTCCCTCAAACTCCAAAAGAGAGAGAGTGAAATAAGAAAGCGAAGGATGGTGAAGGAGAAAGAGAATGTTCAAGTAAAATAATAGATTTTTAAAACATCAACCTTCAGCTACACACACAAGCCCCCCTCCCCCCATCCCAAAAAAGGAACAAAAAATAAGTGAACTAGCTCCAAGGAATCAAAGCCGAATGAAGGTGCCTGAACTCTTGGCCTCCCCTACCACCAGTCCCCAAGAACAACAAAACTTCCCCCAAATATCTGCAAGCCACAAAACCAGAAGGAACTAAAAGCTCCTTGGCCTCTGCCCCCCTACACACACGTACAACCGCTAGCTGTAAACATGCAATATAAAACCTCCAACTACAAGCCACAAAACCAGAAGGAACTCAAACCCAACCAAAAGGAACCAAACAAGACTTGAACCCTTGACCTCCCCCCCCCCCCCAACCTGCTGGCCACCAGACCAAAAGAATAACTAACAGTAAAATAAGAAAAAATTTTTTACAACTGTTCTTTAGTCAAACCAGTCACTGTATTCACTCTCCTCCAGTCAGGCAGGTAAGATCTGATCTGAAATCCACCGCAGATAGTATCTCAGGCAGCAGGAGTCAAGCTCAGAGCACTGGCTGAAGCCAAAGCCAGCAAACATCTCCAAACCCCTCTCAGCAATGGAGTCTAGCTCAGCCAGACCCTTGCCTTGATGTTCTTTGCCCCTGCACAGGAAAATGTCTAAAAAGAACAAGCTTTTGTGTTCCTCCTAACCTGAAATCCGATTTGCCAAATTACCATGGCTGCTTCCCCCCTCCCAGCAAGGGATTTACTTAGTTGGACATCACATTTAAAGAAGAAGAGTTGTTTTTTATACCCCGCTTTTCACTTCCCAAAGGAATCTTAAAGTGTCTTTCAATCGCCTTCCCTTTCCTCTCCCCACAACAAACCCACCTGTAAGGCGGTGAGGCTGAGAGAGCTCTGACAGGACTGCTCAGTCAGAACAGCGCTGTCCGAGCTGTGACAAGCCCAAAGTCACCCAGCTGGCTGCATGTGGAGGAGCAGGGAATCAAAGCCAAATTACAAGCCACCACTCATAACCACTACACCATGTTGAAGCCAACAACCTTGCAAGTTGCAAACCTTCAATACAATACCATTTCCAAAAGTGTTGCAGCGATTGGCTCTTATTCTCCCTAAGGTGCTTTTGCCCTTGGACCCCCTCCCTCTTATTGTGCAGGAAACCAGAGCAAAAGCTGGAGAAGACCCCTAGAGGAGATAGAACTGAATGTCTTGGCAGCCCTTTAAACCTCTCCACTATCAGCTATTCTGTATAGCTGAACATACCTGAAAAAAAGCTGGAAAAATGTTTTATTTGGGATCAACTATACTGGTAGCTGGTCAGATTCTATAAACTAGTATATAGCTCTAAATCTCCCCCCCCCCTCACACTAGTAAAGTGTTTTTCAGGTATTTTTTTCAGCTTACTCACAACAGTTGGACACGTCACTATAATGGCCAGAACTGACAAAGCTTATAGCTATTGTGTTAGGACAGGGCCAGGTATTAGCTTGGCAGAATTGTGTTCCAAATTATGCATTTGCAAAATAATGTAAGCAGAAGGCCTTTGCAAGAGAGGGGTGTTTTCTCTCCTGCCCGCCAAGCTTGCTGCTGCTTTCCAAGCCTTATTTGGGGGAGTGGGAGAGGGATACTGGCAACCAGTTTGTTTTTCCCAAGAAGGCAAATCGTACCTCTAGGAGATCATTTGAGTTTGGGCAAACGGTACAGGGAGAGGGAGTTAAGCTCTCTTGCCCTGCAACTTGGTCCCCAGCTGAAGGACCGCAGCTATATACCAGTCTTAAATACTCGGGAATCTATTTACAGGTTTCTCAATTTCCCATTTATTGTGGCCCTGGTGCAGCAGACCACTCAAGGCCACTAAATGATGTTCAAATAGATGACACAGAGATCTCACGCTCTGTTCCAACTGCAGGTACATCCAGTATCCATTTACCCCCGGGGACATGCAGGGAGGACAGGGGCTTTTTAACCCTTCCATCTCCACTTGATATTTATATCCAGAACCTTGCTTCCTGCTTTGTTATTAACATGGTAGTTGAAGGAGATGTTCTTGAGGAACCCATCTGTTCTCCTTGACAATCCTTTCTCCCCTTCTGGCACAGCCTTGAAGCAAAATGAGGCTGCACCAGTCTGCATTTGACCTTTTATGGATGGAACAAGGTATATGATTTTGGCTTTGTTTAAGGTCATTGTATCCCTGAAACCATCTATTTGGAGATGTTCCTGGTAAGAGAGCCTGAAAGATCAGCCGTATGGACTTCCTTTTTCTGATTCTTCTTTTAGCTCCTTGTGGGGGAATCCTGACAGGCCCTTCAGGGGTGATCCTGTCACCAAATTACCCAGAGCCGTATCCTCCGGGAAAGGAATGCGATTGGAAGCTGACTGTGTCTCCTGATTATGTGATTGCGTTGGTGTTCCACACGTAAGTGTTCCTGTTGAGTTTCTACTGAGATGTGCTTGTAGGAAAGATGAATCATGATTCAAGAACTTTAGCAGGCTGCGAATCTCTCTGCCAATGTCACCTTGGTTCTCCTTGTATCGTTTCTGAGAGAAATACCCATCTGTGTAACAACTTTGCCATAACTGGGCCAAACCCTGCTTGAAAAATTCTCTGTTCAAATATCCCCCTAGAATTAGAGCTCTTGAATTACCTCGCCTTCTTTATGGGGTGGATTCAAATGAGTAGCCGTGTTGGTCTGAAGTAGAACAACAAAATCAGAGTCCAATAGCACCTTTAAGACCATCAAAGATTTATTCTTTATGGTGCATTAGCAATCTACAATTCCTCTGTAGCATTTCTAAATGCCTTTAAGTGATGACAGTGTCCACAGGTTGTGCCCATGGAGTCTGTCACACCCAGTGTGGCCCTGACAGTCAAAGATGCTTGCATGTAGGATGTTCGTGTGCAGCATGCTGACTTGCCATAAAAGATTTCTGCCCCTGCAATCCTGTGCTATTTCCTGGTCCACAGAAGCAGGATGCAGATAACCTTTGCTCTTTTGTGTATTTAATAATTAAATGAGAGCTAGCACCAAAAACCAAAGTTGTTGTACTCCCAGTCATAAAGCATCTGCTGCTACTGCCTCGGTCCCTACTCCCCTGATCCAATGAACACAAGTGAGATTGGTGGCGAGAATGTTGGGGGCCAATTTCAGTATGGCATAATGGTTAGACTAGGGTCTGGGAGTCCCGGGTCCCAATCGCCACTCTCCCGTGGAAGTTTGCTGGGTGAACTAAGGTCAGTCACACCCTCTCAATCTGCCCTAATGCAAGGGTTATTGTGAGGGTAAAATGAAGAATGTTGAAAGCTGCTGTAGGTTCCTCTTGGGAGACAAATGAAGTAGAGGAGTGCTAATAGAAAACTCTCAAAAATGGTACTCAACATTTATTGAACCTGAAAAAGATTGGTATTTCCCCATATTTCTGAATCCTAGTATTGGGATTCAGTAAATATTCAGGAATGTTGGTTTTTTTGGCTTCATGAGTCCGTGGTAGTTGAAGGAACCGAGATTCCTTTAAATACTTCGAACTCAACAAGGCCTCAAATTTGCAACCTGAAGTGGATTACAATTGCCATTTAAATGTCTTCTCCACTCAAACTCTGAGTCCGAGGCATTTAAAGGTTCTAAGATGCCTTGGATTCAGATGTTCTTTCCCCATTTACCTTGCGTATTTAGATTATATTTTTTTTCAGGAGCTGCTGCAATCTCTGCCATGCTCCGATCGCAAGGGAGGGAGGGAGGAGACCAGCCTGCTTTAGCAGGGGGGTTCCACAAGCTGTATTGCATATGCTTTTCCTTTCTTTCCTGGGGCTTAGATGAGGGAATCAGAAGCTGGTGCTGGGTTTGGGGAGAAAACTGGATTTAGAGGATGGTGAGCAGAGCAAATCAGCTTCACAGTGTGACTAGTGTTCAGTCCAAGCCATGAGCCTTAGAATGAACTCCAAAGCATTTAAAGTGACCGAGATCCCAAATGCCTTGAACTCACTCCAAGCCAGGACTTTGCCTATAAATCTTGGTCCCTTTAAATGCCGTAATTCCAACTATCCGGCATTCCTGAAAAATCCTGAATATTTTTGAGATTTTTCGACCTCAGCCATTTTGGTAGCTGGAAAAAAAACAAACAAATCAGTATCCAGCTAAATTAATACTTAATACCAATGAGGTGTTTTTCAGGTATCTTCCCAGCTTGGATTAGCCAAATGCACACCCCTAAAATGAGATAAAAACATTTTTATGCTGGCACCCCGCTTATGGAAGAGAAATATATGTCAGGAATATATATTTACTTCTTTACACAAGCAGATGGAAAATTTCTTTTCCCTCACTTACTATCGTTCCTAATTACAAGATAATCAGTATGTTTTCTTCCTCGTGTTCTACTTAGAATTTAAATCAACATTCTCTGTCTGAATATTGTTTTTGGTGTTTTGCGCTAGCCCTTTTAATTCTATAGGTGTGCTTCGCTAGTCCAGTGGTGACCAAACTGTGGCTCTCCAGATGTCCATGGACTACAATTCCCATGAGCCCCTGCCAGCAAGCTGGCAGGGGCTCATGGTAATTGTAGTCCATGGACATCTGGAGAGCCACAGTTTGGCCACCCCAGCTTTAGAACCTTTGCTGGTAGACGAGCAGCTAACACCTTGTCACAAAAAGTCAATCTGATGTTGGTTTTCTGCCTTCCGCTTCCCCCTCCCCTCCGCTCTTCCCCAGCTTCAATTTGGAGCCCGGGTATGATTTTTTGCACATCTACGATGGACCGGATTCACTCAGCCCCCTGATAGGGAGTTTCTACGACACCCAGTTGCCGGAGAGAATCGAGAGCAGCAGCAGCAGCCTCTTCCTGGCCTTCCGGAGCGATGCCTCTGTCAGCAACACGGGATTCGTAATCCATTACACAGGTGTGTGTTACGTTCCAGGAGATATCTTAGTTGTTTCCGCACTAGATCCATCTATCCAGTTCCTCTCCCATCCGTCCTTTGGCTGCAGGTCTCTAGTCACGTTTAATACAGCAGGACAGCAAACATCTATTTTACGCTATCTGAGTGATGGTGAGGACTTCCCACCAGCAGCCAGTTTATCTAGAGAGAAGTGGATGGAAAAGAAGGGGAGAGGGGGAGGAAGGGTATTCTCCTTCAGTGGGGGAAGTCCTCCACACTGGTTAGGTCACGCCTCCAACTGCTCCTTGCAGGGTAATGCAAATTAGCAAGCCTTCTGGGATCGTGGTAGGCTGACCCCTCCAGTCCTGTTGCCCTGCAAGCTCCGAGCAGGATCTTAGAAGCTGAGCTCCTTGATCTGCAAAACAGAAAGCAAACAGAATATGCAAAATTCCTTCACTAAGAGGAAAATAGCCTCGGGGGCAGAATCTAGAAGGAAGGAAAGGTCAAATCAATTGGAGGTGAAAGAGGCTGCAGAAGCCCAGAAACGGTCGGCTATGCTGAATTCAGGGAAGCAGCTGAATTCAGGGAAGCAGCTTTCATCTTCTCCAGCTCCATCTGCAGGCTTGCAGCCGGAGAATTCCCTCACCCCCGTTCTGGCTGAGCGGGGAGGGGAAGAAATGGCCCGGTTGGAGGCGACCGCGTCTCCTCTGCCTGAGAGACGCGACGCCCCCGGGCAGAATACAGCCGCACCCGGGTCCAGCACTGAGAGATTACAAGAGCAGGCTGGTAATGTGTTTGTAACAGGAACTGTGGCTGGGCTGGGAGGTGGGGCAGTGGGGCCCCTCTTTCTACAAACCTCCCTTGCTAGAGCAGAAAATGTGATGGCTGCAGATAACACCAGCACGCCGGTTTTCCCCGCCTTTTTAGTACCCTCACTGGCAGAGTGGGGGGGGGGGAAACAATGGCAGACTTTGTGGATTCCACAGTCATTAGCTGCTCCTCCACAAGCCCAGACTGCAGCCCGGGTGCAAGAAAAGTCCCTCCCACCCTCCCAAAATAGACGGAGGGAGGTAGCAAGGGATCCAGAAAGAGAAAAAGATCCTCTTTAAGATCTAGGAGAACAGCCTCTTCCTCTAGCAGGAGACCAAAGAGGCAGAAAGGGAGGATCTTCAGTCAGCAGCTACATCAGTTACAGTGGCTTCAGACAAGGAGGATGGGGAATGGTCAGGGACAGATTCTGACTGCAAAGAAGTCTCCTCCAGACTTTTTCAAGCAGAACATTTTCAAAGACTTTTGAAAAAGGTCACTAAAAATCTCAATTATGAGGAGGAGACTGTGACCAGTTCTGCTTCAGGAAAGACCAGGAGATCAGCTAACTTGGATACAAGAGGTTTCAAGAAACCTCCCAATAAGCTGACAGTATACTCATTTGCTGATGACTTGAAGATGTCATGAGAGCTGAATGGGCAATTCCTGGTAGTGGGATATCCTTGCATCCTGTAGCCAAAAGATGTTATATGCTTTCAGATGAAACCATACAGGATCTAAAAATACCACTGGTCGATGCTCCTGTAGTGGCTATGTTATCAGGAGCAGTACTAACCAAAGATGGAGATAACATCCTAAAGGATCCTGTAGACAGAAAGAATGAGACTGTGTTAAAGAAAGCTCATGAAGCCAACTCCTTAGCTATCAGGGCAGATGCAGTTCTTTCTAATTTTGCCAGAGCAGCAGTAGTCTGGACTGATGACTTGTTGCAAGATCCAGAGCCAGACCCTCTAAGGTTGAGAAGATCTCTTTTAAAGATCAAAAGAGCCTGCCAGTTTGCTGCAGATGCCTCACAAGATGCGGTGCAGTTCTCAGCCAGGGCACAGGGGGCCAATATAGTAGCCAGGCGTAATCTTTGGCTTAAACACTGGAAAGTGGATACCCTATCAAAATGTAATCTGGCAACGGAAAAATTTTCAGGCAGACCTCTTTTGGGGGAAGGTGCGCTAGACAAAGTCTTAGTAGAGACCAAAGAGAAGAAAAAAGCAATGCCATCAACTTCTCAGAAGGATAAGGAATTAAAAAAGAAATCCTTTCAGTCCTTTCGTTCGTACAAGTCTCAAAGTACCCAGAGATATAGTTTCAGAGGAAGACATTCCTTCCCATACCAGTCTAGATACCAGAGACCCCAGTATCAACCCAACAAACAAAGGGATGGACATACAGCATCCAAAAAAGAGGAAAAAAAAAATCTACAGCACGACGCCAGAATAGGAGGCCGGCTTCAGAATTTTCTTCCTGCATGGCAGCAGTCCACTTCAGACAAGTGGGTCCTGTCAGTTGTGGAGCACGGCTACAAGAATACAGTTTGTTCAGACACCTCCCCACAAATTTGTGTCGTCCCCTATACCGAAAGAGGAAATGAAAGCTTCTTTAGTACAGAAAGCTATTCAACATTTACTGGACATTGGGCCGATAGAGGAAGTTCCAACATCTCAGAGGGGCAAGGGCGTATATTCTATACTGTTCATTGTGCCCAAGAAGTCAGGAGAATGGAGGGCAATTCTGAACTTAAAGGAACTAAACCTATTTGTCAGAAAACTGAAGTTCAGAATGGAGTCCCTTCGTTCCATTCTACAGGCACTTCAGGTCAACGTTTTCATGGCTTCTTTAGACTTGAAAGAAGCCTACCTACACATTCCAATACATCAAACTTCCAAACAATTCCTCAGATTTGCCTTCAGGAACAAGCATTACCAATACAAGGCATTACCCTTTGGCCTCTTTTCCTCTCCAAGAGTTTTTACCAAGGTGATGGTGACTTTGGTTGCAGTTCTTCGACAAAGAGCTGTTCACATTTATCCGTATTTGGGCAACGTTTTGCTGAGCGGGGAGAGCCTCAGGGAAACCCAGAAGAGTGTAGAGGTTACAGTACGCGCACTTCAAGAACATGGGTTCTTGATCAATTTTCAGAAGAGCAATCTGACACCATTCAGAGAGCTGATTCACTTAGGCACTCTGATCAACACCAAACAAGCCAGGGTATTCCTGACTCCAGACAGGGTGAGGAAGGTGAAGGATATGGTGTCAAAGGTTTGCAAGACAAAAAATAAAATTAAAAAAAAAAAAAAAAAAAAGAAGTAGACTTGATGCTCTTGGCACAACTGCTAGGCCTCTTGATAGCAACCATAGAAACATTTCCCTGGGCAAGGTTACACCTCAGACCACTGCAATGGACATTACTGCCATTTCAATGTCAGATCATCAAAAAAAAAAAAAAAAAAAAAAGACACAAAATGATCTTCATCTCAGAGAGACTGAAAAAGGATTTAAACTGGTGGCGCTCGAAGGCAAACCTGACAAAGGGCCATCAGATTGGCGCTGGTAGCTTTTCAGGATCTACTCCAGGACCAGTATGTCCTAGTCAAAACAGACAACGTGACAGCCAAGGCACATGTGAACCGACAAGGGGGCACAAGAGCGTTGATGCTACACAAGGAGGCAGTGATGATATGCCAGTGGGCAGAAAGCCATGTCCAAGGAGTGACGGCTCAGCATCTTCAAGGCACCCAGAATGTGATGGCGGATTGGCTGAGCTGCAAGGATGTGGATCCGACAGAGTGGTCAATCAACAAATGTTCCAGCAGATCATCCTTCGCTTTGGAAATCCAATAGTGGATCTGTTTGCCACAGAAAAAAACAAAAAACAAAACAGGAACGTGAACAGATTCATGTCCAGGTTTCCGGAAAAAGGGTCAGAAGGCATAGATGCTCTTCTCCAGAACTGGCTGAAGGGGCTTCTCTATATGTTTCCCCCAACTCGACTTGAACAAAGGGTTGAACAAAATCAGAGAGGATCAGGCAACTGTAATACTATTGGCGCCCTGGTGGCCAAGGAGACCATGGTTCTCGGACTTAATACAACTATCAGTAGAGAACCCATGGACCTTGCGCCAGTGACTCCAGATCTGTTAAGCCAGGGGCCACTTTGGCACCCAGATCCTCAGTGGTTAAAAATGACGGCATGGGAATTGGTAGGGAAGCGCTAGTAGAGTCTGGCATTCCCAAAGAGATTGCGGATGTAATGTTTCATGCTAGGCGTCCAGCAACCAGGAGAATATATAATTATACCTGGCTGGCCTTTAAGAAATGGGCACGGAACCGCAATTTGGACCCGATGAAGCCGTCTCATAAAGATATCTTGGCATTCTTACATGAAGGTAGAAGTAAAGGGTGAAGGCCTAATACGCTGCGACGTCAGGTGTCAGCCTTAGCAGCGGTGTTGGAGTTCAAAGGTCTAAAAGGCCTTGCAAACAGTAAACTGATCAAAAAATATCTCAAGGGGGCAGCTCAATTAGCAACACCTGTCCAACATAGGTTTCCGACATGGAACCTCTCAAGGGTGCTTCAGGCGCTTACATTTGAACCCCTAAAATCGATAGAATTAAAGTACTTGTCTTGGAAAGTGGCCTTTTTGATTGCAGTTACAACAGCAAGAAGGGTGTCTGAACTGGGTGCTCTATCAATTGCCAAAGATCTATGTATATTCCGTAAACGGTCTGTTTTGTTATGTACAGATCCTTCCTTTGTACCAAAAGTCAATTCAGGGTTTCATTTGAACCAACAAATAGTGATTCCGTCATTTTTTCCAAACCCTTCAGGGGAAACTGAAAAGAACTGGCACAAATTAGATGTCAGAAGGGCACTGAGATGTTATATCAAAAGGACTCAGGCCTTTAGATTAACAGAGGCCTTATTTGTGGCTTACGGCACAACAAACATAGGTAATAAGGTATCAAAGTCTACAGTGAACAATTGGATAAGACTGTGTCTCAAGCAGGCTTATGATTCACAAGGGTTGAGTTGTCCAAAGAATATCACAGCGCACTCAACCAGAGCCGCAGCCACCTCGGCAGCCTTTAGAACCAGAGCCTCGATTGAGGAGATTTGTAGGACAGCTACATGGTCCTCCTTTACTACTTTTGTGAGGCATTACAAAATTGAGGCTCAGGAGGAGGAATTGGTAACCTTTGGCAGACGAGTCTTGAAACAGGTGGCAGGTTGAATCTGTAAGACGTATATACATAAGCCCACCCTATTTAGCTTGGTTACATAACCAGTGTGGAGGACTTCCCCCACTGAAGGAGAACGAAACATTGGCCTACCTGAAGGTTTCTTCTCTTCAGTGGGGCGAAGTCCTCCAATATATTTACCCTCCTCAATAGGTTGTGTTTCAAAACTGGTGAAAAGCAGATATGTTATGAAAAGTTGGTTTTCATGTTAATATTGCTGTTCATGTTTAAGTTCAATAATTAAGGAAGTTAAATGGTTCATAAAGTTGGTTGGATAAGAACATTATTGGTTGGAGCTTGGCTATTCCAGGCCTGGAGGGGTCAGCCTACCACGATCCCAGAAGGCTTGCTAATTTGCATTACCCTGCAAGGAGCAGTTGGAGGCGTGACCTAACCAGTGTGGAGGACTTCGCCCCACTGAAGAGAAGAAACCTTCAGGTAGGCCAATGTTTCGTTCATCAGAGTGTGGGATGGGAGAGATACTCTTCCAGGATCCAACTTGAACAGCTAGGTAGCAGGGAAAGCGTTCTGTGCCACAACAGCCACAACAACGATCGCCTTACCGCAAGCCTCAGGAATGATGGCATAACCCATGCACTGAAGGAAGCGGGCTAAAATTTCTAATCCAGGTCCATACCGTCCCCCCAAAATGAACCCTGTCTCCATCAGCTGAAAAAACCCCTGAAAATTACTGATCCTTTAAAAAAGCAATTCTCTTGTATATCACACATCTTTGCAGTATAGCTGAAAATCTATCCTAGATTAGGTTTTCAAAGGGGTGGAGAAGAGGAATTTGGGAGGGGGGTAATTTCCTAAGAAGATGCACAGCCTAGAAACTGTACCACAGAGGAGGAGGGCAAGGGGTCCCTAATGCTTTCCATCCTGTCACCTTTTCTTTCTCTGCTCTGCGTTTGAATAATCCCTTTCCTGGCCGCCCCCTTCAAGGATCAGAGCAGGGCATGCTGTTTGCCCCCTCCAGTGGGCTTTCAACCTTTGGAGGGCTTGAGAATGTCAGAGGGTTAACCAGGTGCAGCCCTCCTGTCTTGCAGTAGGGCTCAAAATCTCTTTATTACGGCCAGCCGTCTCCAAAGGCAAGGAGGCAGGGTGCCTGTCGTTTCTCTCTGCGGAAAGCACAGATGTCAGGTCTTGAAAAGGAATGGATTGCTCTCTGCCTTATCTTCCTCTCTCAACACTAGTTCATTCAAAGGAGGGAGTTAACAAGGATCTCTGCGCCCAAGTCATGCCGCTCTTTGATGCAGTTAGTTACAGCTGAGAGCTAGTGGGATAGGAAGGCTGGAGGAGGGAACTCCGAGCCCCTGCTCTGGTCAAATCCTGCCTCCAGCCAGCCTATTTGGCAGGCCAGTGTGTTGCAGAGGCAAGGTGGAGGGGGGGGGGGACTGTTAAGCTGAGAGGATGACTTGCCTAACAACACTTGGTCGAGTTCATTTCTGAAAATTTAAGGAGAGCCCTTTCAGTTCGGACCAGGGATACTTCTCGTTCCATACTGAGCACCCAGCTGCTTCTGAGAGTTCACCAGCAGAAGTCCAAAGGCCTCCCCTGCCCCCCCCTCCCCTGCCATGCAGAACAGGTATTCAGAGGTGCCCTGCCCTTGAACTCAGAGCTTTAATTGAGCCAGCCTAGTCAACCTGTCTCTGTCAATCTAATTCCCCTTTAAAGCCATCTTGGGCGGGGGCTAGCAGCACTAGGTCTTGTGGCAGAAGATGCCATAAATTAGTGACAAGTTTCTGAAGTGGCTGTCTAGGTCACTTCTCTGAGAACCTCAGCATGACTCATTCCCAGATCAGTGCAAGTTGGATCCAGACAAACTTCTCAGGCATCAAGGTGGAGCTTTCCTGCCTCACCCACTCCTATAGCTGCCTCCTGATTTCCACAAAAAGGACAGGAGACCTTGAGGAATGAAAGGTGGGGGTCTGCAGCAGGGAGGAGAAGCTGGTGGGAACTGTTGATTGATTGACTGATTGATGATTGCATTTCTATACCGCCCTCCCTTGAGGCTCAGGGCGGTTTTCAGCATGGCTGTACCTGTTTTAGTACAGGGGTAGTCAACCTGTGGTCCTCCAGATGCCCATGGACTACAATTCCCATGAGTCCCTCCCCTGAAAATGCTGGCAGGGGCTCATGGGAATTGTAGTCCATGGACATCTGGAGGACCACAGGTTGACTACTCCTGCTCTAGTATATAGCAAAGTACAACATATTCCAAAGTTTGGTTCAGTAAAATTACAACAACATTTTAAAATATTTAACTATTAAGCCTTAACAGGCTGTCAGACTGAGGAGCTCCCTGAGATGCATCCAGTGTGTGTGTGGGGGGGAGGGTTCTGGAGGGTCCGGTGGTTGTTATCAATTCGTTGGCCCCAACCAAAAGCTTGGCAGAAGAGCTCTTCTTTGCAGGCCCTGCAGAATTGTGCTAGTTCCGGCAGGGCCCGGATCTCCTCTAGGAGCTCATTCCACCAAGTGGAGGCCAAGACAGAGAATGACCTGGCCATGCTTCCTTGGGGCCAGGGATCACTATCCAGTTGGAGTTGGCTGAGTGTAGTGCTCTTTGAGGGTTATAGGCAGAGAGGCAGTCATTCAGGTATGCTGAGCCCAGGCCGCATATGGCCTTAAAGGTAATTACCAAGACCTTAAACTTGATCCAGGATTCAACCGGTAACCTGTGCAGCTGTTGGAGCACAGTCCGAATGTGGGCCCTCCAAGGTGGACCCAACCCTGTAGGCATGATCTGCATGACAAACTGTGAAGTCCACCCTTATATGTTAACAATAACCCTAAAAGAGAGGTAAATTAGGAACCGTAATCCTACTTAACCACATGAAAATGGGTCAAAGTTTGAGTTAATTCAGGGATTATTATAGTAGGCTGATTCCAACAAGAAATGGTGGGTTTATAATCCAAGATATTAAAACGGAGTAGACCCCCATTTCCAGGCATCACAATAAAACATCTAGACAAAACAAGGGAAAAGATCAATTATTCACATCCAGCCAATTAAAAATAGAGAATCCCCTAAAGATGCAAGAAGACGGCTTCGAGATTTGTTCCCATGCTCCTCTTTCGCCAGCTGTGCTGCATTTAACAAAGGGTGCCCTGATTCAGTCAGTGCTGTAGTGTAGGCTGTAGGGTACATGTGTGCAAGAGCATGTGTGTTTTCTTTCTGTCTCCTCTGCCGAACACACGTACGGAGTTAATCATGCCTGCCTTGCTCTCTCAGAGTGCTTCTGCTGGGAGCGGAGAATGAGGCTTCCCCGTTGCTCATTAACATGAAAAGGAAGCCGGTGTGTCTTGCTTTTTTGAGATGCTGCAGAAAACTGGAGGAAGCAAGGAACAGCAAAGGGAGCTTGTTGGTGGTGGGCTTGTGGGCTCTGCAGCTCTCCTGTTCGTTCCAAGGTGATCCTCTCCTCCCTGAACCTACCAAGCTCTGCTTTCTGCACACCTTGCTATATGGGGTCAAGGCAATAGTCCTTGTACTAGTTAGGGGCTCTTTCTGTTCCCCCAAATAATGTGTCAGCTGCTTCCTGATCACAGGAGTTTTGGAACACTTCTCCAGTAAGAAGCCAAGAAACATTCAAAAGCAGTTCCCTTCCCCACTGCTGAAAACACAGATTATCATCCTCTTTGAGGCTGAAATCAGCTTTCACGCCTGGAGCTACAATATGCCAGGTGAATTTCAAACAGCCTCAGCTTTTCACATTAAATTGGTTCAGGGGGCAACTGTGCTTAAAGTGCCAGCTTTCACACTGGCAGGAGGTGAGGGATCTTGGGAAAAGGACAGTGCTATTTTGGCTTTGATGCCACTGCTTCCCCCCCCACCCCCACTCCTGCACACGGTACAAAGAACAGACTTTCGACTCAGTTTCTTGATGCAAAGGAATATGGAACAGCAGCACTGGGAAAGGACTTAGAAGGTTAGAGTCCTGATCAGCTAGAACTGGAAGTGTAGGAGTTACGAAATCTGAAGGTCTTAGCTGTTACTCCCAGTTAACCTCTGTGAGTCACTAAAATCAGAGGCCACTGAAATGATCAAAAGGTCAGAATCCCATCCAAACAAGAGAAAGCTACAATATCTGGGGGCTTTGTAGTTTAAGGGGCAAGAGGTGACTGAAGGCAGGATTATGATAGGGGTTTATAACATTATGAATAGTGTGGGAAGTGTAGATAAGCAGACATTTTTTATCCCTCTGATAAATATTAGGACTGTGGTCATTCCATGAAATCGATTGGGCATAGATTGAGTTCAGATGAAAGGATGTAGGCTTCTTGTTCAGGACGTAAGAGCACCGGCAGGCATGGAATGAGCTTGCTTTCATTTCCTCCAGAAGAAAAGCCATCCATTTGGGAAAGGCGTGATCCCACCCCATTTTTTGGTGCTGCCTCTTAACTAACTAAAAGTGTGGATCCTACTGACTTGTAGGTGCGAAGTTTCTCACTTCAGCTTCTAGCTCTTTCTAACAACCTTAGAGGGAAGAGCCGGCTTGGTTCACAGAAACAAAACATTGGTTTGTGGCTGGCAAATCTAAAAGCCTTAACTCTCCACCACCATTCCCTTCCTTGGCAAGAAACTGGTTGACAAACTGATCAAAGAAGTGGAAACCAAAGACCAGAAGCCCTTTCTTTCTTGGACAAGAAAACAAGTCTCCTGATTCATCCTGTCTGAACCATACCAAATTCAAGAGGATGACAAAGACAGTTGCCCCACTCCACATTACACCCCAGCCTGCAGGAAAATCTACACCTCCATTTCTTATTTTTGGGATGTCACAGAAAATAAGGAGATAAGCAATCAAATGCTCTCCCACTGAGCTATACGCCAGAGTTGTTCTTGACGAAATACTTATTAGAAGACAAAGTGGCTATTTTATCGTTTGCTTTGGTAAAATTTTGTTATCTTGCTTATAGGAAATGGAGTATCCTGACTGATGTTTAAATTATCTGAACTTTACACAGAATGATGTAAATTGCTGGTGTTTATATTGTTATTCTACCTTATCTGTTTTATCTTATAACTTCTCACTTAAATGGAAGCTGTTGTCTTTAAGAATTGATTTTAGTGGGCATTTCTTTTATTGCTGAGTTATTTCGTCCATGGATGGTCTAAGACCATCGCAATAAAACTGAATTCAATTGAAGGAGATCGGCAAACTCCAAATGGTTCCACGTCGGTAGAAGGAAGGCTGTATCCATAGACCCATGACCTGAAACCAAGCCCTGTCCAGAAGTCCTTATCCTGCAACCTATTAGTACAGGGTTCCGTTCTAAACTTCTATTTAGAACTGGGCTCCATTTTCAGAGATGGACCTCCACAATCGTCATGAGCAAAATCAACTGGAATATTCCTCGGAGCCCTGAAAGCCTTCTGGTGCCTAGCAGACGTTGGCACCATCGCTGAAAATAGTACCGTGCAAACTTCACTGTTTCCCAAAAGAATGGAGAAACAGCCAGGATCTGAAGCATAAATTCAAAAAGGAGAGTGGTTGCTCTGGGAAACGTCAAAATCAATTAGGCCTGCTGCTGATGTGGTCCATGAAGGGGATTTCCTGAGTTCTGTTGATTTAACTGTAGCACATCTCCCAAGACCTTATCCATTTGGCCTTTTCAAGTTTCCCTTGTTTCCCTTGCAGAAAAAGGCAACAGCTTCTCATGCGCCCATGTACCGTACCTCAGACATGTGAGGAAGCTAGGAAGCTCTCTATAAGGTGATAATGAAGTCGTGGCTAATGTTAGATGCTCAGCATAACATGTGGTGAGGGCTAGGTTGACCACTTCATAGCACAGCTCCACTAACAACCTGCAGAAATCACCTCACCTGGTCTCTTCCTTCCCAACAACAATGCAACATTTTGTGCAGAAAGTTACTGGATTGAAGGGGAAGTTTGCAAAAGCAGAATTAAGGGTCACTGGATCGTCTTCCTCTTCAACTCCTTGGGCTTCCCTAAATGCCTCTCAGACGTTTTGCCTGAAGAACCCTCTTCCCTGCTGGATTTTCTTCAGATTTCATTTTCAATAATGTTTCGGTGATTGACCCAGTTGCATGGGATAAAGAAAAGAGGGTGAAGTCAATACACTGCAAAAATGAGAGAAATTGAGAGGAGCAAGCACGAAGCAGAGAAAATATCCAGAAGGTGCAGTCTAATGTTCTCAGGGGTGGTTTTGAGACAACCGAAGAAAAGAAAGCAAGAAAAATCCCCCGGGAAAAATAAAAGATGAGAATGTGCAAGGAAAGTGAAAAGAATAGTCGAGACAGACACTCCTGCCGGCTTCAGAATGAGAGAAGGACTGGGCAGCACGGTTTTATTTCATTTCATTCCCCCCCCCCCCCCACTCCTCTCAGAGGAAGAACAGAGCCGGAGATCAAGAGTACAGCTAAGATGTCTGACAGCCGGCGGGAGGCCAAATGTCAGGCTGCGTCTTACATGAAAGGCAGCCCAACTCTTCCCGGTAACAAGAATTAGAAGAGAAATGGTCACAGGAAGCCTATTGGTTTCTTTCACGTGTGGGGAAAGGGCTGATCATCTATTCCGCAGGAGTGAATCCTTCACCCACAACAGGCAACGCTATCCCTTTTTCTTGTTGAGAGCCAGTTTGGTGTAGTGGTTAGGAGTGCGGACTTCTAATCTGGCACGCCGGGTTCGATTCTGCATTCCCCCACATGCAGCCAGCTGGGTGACCTTCGGCTTGCCACGGCACTGATAAAACTGTTCTGACCGAGCAGTGATATCAGGGCTCTCTCAGCCTCACCCACCCCACAGGGTGTCTGTTGTGGGGAGAGGAATGGGAAGGCGACTGTAAGCCGCTTTGAGCCTCCTTCGGGTAGGGAAAAGCGGCATATAAGAACCAACTCTTCTTCTTCTTCTTCTTCTTGTTTTGCTTTCAAATGGTTTCTGAGTGCTGGTATCTGCTGGGCTCCTTTTGCTGAAAAAGATCCTCTCCACCATCCCCTCCCCAATGTGGGAGCCATGGTTTAGTGACAGACCATCTGCTTTGGACGCAGAAGGTCTCAGGTTCAGTCCCTGGTATCTCCAGTGGAAAGGATCGGATGGCGTCTAAGACCCTGGTAAGTTGCTGCTGGTCCAAGCAAACAATGCTGCTGACCCTGACACAGTGTTAGTCTGGCTCAGTATGAGGCAGATTCATGCCTTCAAGAGTCTGTTGTGATTTCGTCAAGGTCGTTCTGGCCCTGGTGCTAGCTGTTGCTGCATAGGTATGACTTCTAGAAAAATTGGGGATTGAGGACCCATAAGACGGAACCTGTGACATGGTTTCTTCCTGTGCCACTGGTACCCTTTTCGAGGACAGGGGAACTAAATCAAATAATGACTTTTCCCCACTCAGGCCTAAAGTTTACTTACTGCAATGAGTGGGGCATTCTTCCAACAGCATAGGTCAATTTGGTAAAATGGCCTCGAGTTCTGTTATTACTAATCTATAGCAGCTCTTGATCATCTATGGAGGTGTAGTGGCAACTGTACCAGTTCTATTCCAATGTGATTTTGGAAGGGAGGGGTGGTCAGATCATGCTGTTTATTTATTCTTCTTACATCTTCATTTTCTCATTACTACTCTCTTCCAGTCTTCGTTTTCTCATAGGTTGACCACTTCCAGTGGGGCACAGAGGGATTTCTGTGCTACCAAATTTATCAGCGTGTACTACCAGTCATGGCCAGTCCCACTACTTTCCATACTGTCCCATCTCCCCCCAACCTTATTTGCTGGGTTACCAGTGAGAAGGCATATGGAGAGCATGGCACCAGCTGCCTTCTGGTAAAACATAGATAGTGACAACAGTAGCTCTAGGAATTGCCAGTGACTCCATGGTCAAGAGCTATCCAGTGATTCTGATGATTACTAGATTTCCCCTCTGCCACTTGCAGTTTTGTGCCAGATGTGATGTGATGCCACAGTCAATGTCAGGGTTTATTTTTCTCTGTGAGCATTTTGTTTTGCTTAATTTTTTTAATCCACCTCCAAACACAGTAGGGACTTGGCAGCCCCATGGCTAGCAGAGAGATCAAGTAGAGATTGATAGATTTCTGATTTCAACATTTCAATTATTTCATGTTGGTTTTTGAGTCACGATGCTGTGGAATGTTTTCTGGTGCATCCCTTTTCATAACATGCACCCCTACCAGCCTTCCTGCTGTATTCCTTTTATGATGCCCATGCTGTTTTCCCTAGAATTTCCCAGCAAGTACAAATGCTTGCAAAAATGTTACATTGTAGGGCCCCAGGCTAAAGTTTACGTAGGAAGAGTTCCCAAAAAAATTAAAATCACTGAACTAGAGGCACCTAGGTGTTTGGATTTCCCATATCAGAGAGGCAGTTTTAGTTAGGAGTTCTTGGGAACCCAGTTCAGATAAATATTTCCATACCCAACAGACTTGGGTGCATTTGCCCTTTAAAATGATGGCGGACACTACGATTAAGTCACAGGAAATTTATGGCAACTCCTTAGGGACTTCAGGACAAGAAACCAAAAGAAGTATACAAGCTTCACTTTTCCTTCATCTTAAAATTCATATATTTTTTTTTACAAGCAGCATGAGTCTTGCGATATGAGACTATCACAAGTCTCAGATCGCTGAATTAAAAAAATTAAACGATGTGAGGAAAGTTTAAAAGGAGCTGCATGAGATTAAGTGCCCTGCTGGTGTTGACTTAATAGGAGGATTAGAGAGGAGGCAAATGGCAGCATCCCTAGTGCATTTTTAAAAAGGGTTTTCAGTCCTGCATGCAAACAAAATTCGAGGGGGAGGAATCATCAGCACAGAATGAAATTGACATGAGATGGAGAGAGAGAGAGATGAGCAGCCTAAAGCTTTTAAAACATTTTTCCCTTTCACCCTTTCATGCTTTAGTGATCAAAGTTTGGATCACTGATGGTCAGATAGGTAATTAAATGACAGAGAGGGTTCTATGGCTCCCATAAGCCTGTGCAAAATGTGCATGTATGAAGTCACCTCAATAATAATTTCAAGCAAACTGAACATTAAAACTTTAAAAATAAATTTTAATGCATAATAATTGATTGGTTGATTAATTTGCCCATGGTTTATAAACTGTCAAGGTAGTGAGCAACAATGACAGATCTAGGAATGGGACAGAATAGGGCTATTAAAGGACTGTGTGGGTGTTAATGACTCTGTGGTGATGATTCTTCCATGCATCCAGGAAGTTCTCTGACCACATGGAAGGTAGACTGCACAAGGCTAAGATCTGAAGCAGATTAAAATCATTCCAGGAGCACAAAGCTTTTCCAAACTGGATTGTAGTTGACTGGGGGCAGGTGGGGGATATGGCCCAGGCTCCTCTTGAGCTGTTAACAGAACCTTGATGTTTAGAAATTGGCAAATGAAGATTTTCACAATATGAAGACAAATGTGTTTACCTGCCATCTTTTGCACATCCAAGTGCTGCTTGAGGCATATATGCACTGACTGGTTTAGAGGTTGACAACTCTAAAAACTGGCTGAGGTTTGAAACCTTGCTGGAGATCTAGGCTATGATATAGAGAAATTTGTAGTTTTCACCTGAGGTTGTGAAAGCCATCAGGACTTTTTCTTTTCCCCTACTGCCACAAGTGAGCCTTTAATCTGGCAGGCCTCGAAGGAGTATTGGACTTCTCAAACCAGATGCCAAATGGGGAGCATTTCTGCTTTGCTGTCCCAGTTGGTGGTGAAATTCTGGAGAGCGGGGAAGGATACCTGATGCACACAATCCCCTCCTGGCACCTCTTCTGCATCAGAGCCCAAGTCTGGCTGCTGCTTGTCATAATCAAGGCCTCAGTCTGGGACCACAAGTCCTTTGTTGCCTCTTGTGTGCTTGAGGGCCAGTGGCTGCCCTTCAGACTCTTCCGCAGATTTCTCAGCCCACATCTTAATTCAGTGCTGGCCCCACCGCTCCTAGACTCGGGCAATCCCAACCCCTCTTGTACGGTCCTCCTATTTCTGATGCATAAGCAGGACCTCTTAAGCACCGTCATTTTGTTGTTTTGAATTAATGTTCTCATCAAGTTGCATTCTTATTGTCATTATATTGATTATAAATACCGTCCATACGGGTAGACCGCAGTCGGCTAATGAAAGCAGATTGCTTATCTTGTCTCTTTGCTGTTCTCATAATCATGGTTCTTTGCAAAAGCTCAATTTCTCTGTTAGCGCAGCTAACCCGATGGCCTCTTTTCTGTCGGAGAGGTTCCTTTGGAACATGGTTACTTAACATGACAAAAGAGAAGCAGGACTGGTAGTAAGCAATTAACCTCCTGGCGCTTTCCTCTTGCAGAAAACCCAAGAGAATCCTGCTTTGACCCTGGCTTGATTAAGAATGGCACCCGGGCTGGGGCAGAGCTGAAACTGGGCTCAACCATCACATACTACTGTGACAGCGGCTACTTGATCGAGGGGGTGTCCACCCTGACGTGCATCATGGGAGGAGATGGGAAACCCGTATGGAACAAACCCCGGCCTACTTGTATAGGTGAGCTTGCAAGAGGAACATGTCTCTAAGTAGCATCTTTGAGCGTCACTGTTATTTTGGCTAAGTTTGTAATGCAAAGAGAACAGTAGAGTAATAGGAGTCAGGAAGTTCAAGAGGTGCTTTTCCAAACCCCCTTCATGGGCCAACAACCCAGATATGCCATATCTTAAAGTCATTCCAGGTTGCAAGATCAAATGTGTAGTAATGAGAAATCACCCATTAAGGTACATCTCATTCATGACATCCAGTCAACGGCATGGTGTTCATCATGAAATATGTATCAGGCACAATCTTTGCTTAGGGTGGATTCTGAATTTCCTTAATGAGAGTTAGCAGTATGCCTTCCTGCTTGCTGTGCATTGAATTCACAAGGCTCAGCTGGGCATGTTCCAAAGAGGGAAAGGAGGAAGGAGAAAGGGACAAGTTGGATGACTGGTAACTTGACAGCCCTGTTTAATCTATTTCAGCACCCTGTGGTGGCCAGTACACAGGTTCAGATGGCGTTGTCCTGTCTCCAAACTATCCCCGGAATTACACCAGCGGACAAGTGTGCCTGTATTTCATTGTGGTGCCCAAGGATTATGGTATGTGATCGTGAAACCCTGGGTCTTGCTTATTCTGTTTCTGCACTCCAGGGACAGCCCAAGACATTTTGGGGCCCAAGACAGAACATCCAAATGGTGAGATTATTAGAACTGGATAATTAGGATTTTTTTAAGGGCACCCCAGAAGCTGGGGCTTGTGGCAGGCTCCTTCACCCAAATTAATGATGCCTTGCTCTCCCAGGACCGATACATACAGAGGGTAAACTGGTTTATGACAGTGGATTTCACTCACCCAGTTGTTATAAGTCGGCCCTTGTGTTAATTCTTCACTAAAGTAGGGGTGAGAAAAGTGAAGAAATTCTTCACTAAAGGGCTGAGAAAAAGAGCTGAAATTTGGAACACTGACAGATTGAATCTGACCTCACAAGGAGGCTTAAGGCTCACTTTCACAGCCTTGATGTCATGTACGGCAAGGCAGTCCCAAAACTCTGGGTCACTTACTTTGGCCATATCATTGGGGAAAGCAATTATGCTAGGATTGGTCAGGGGAAAAAGGAAACCAGGCCAACAGAGGGCGTGGTGGTTGGACAAGATCAGAATGGACACCAGCCTGCATGGCTGAGGGAGGCGGTGCCAGATCAGGGGTTGTGGCAGCAGCTGTGCCATGGGATCGCCAAGAGTCGGTCTCAGCTGAGTGGCTGACGACAACAGCAACAATGGCAGTAAAGTTCCCAAAGATCAGGGAAATTCTGAATTCCAAGCAAAAGATTTCGAAGTTTATTCAAGGAATAGAGCAAAGACACAGCATCACAGGCACATCCTGAGATGCTTTGGACAAAGGTTTCAAATTCAAAGGATACTTTATAGCAGTGACCCCCAATCCCTGGTCCGGGGACCAGCTGAAGACTCTCCCAGGAAGACACTCCAAGTCTTTACAAAATGGAGATCAATAAATGTTTGTGCTCTAGCAATTTAGCCCCATGAATACAAGTCTGAGATGCTGAAGGCAGTTCTGGACATATCCTCACAGGATCTTGGAGTCCGTAAATTTGCAAGCGCCCGTAAGTAGAAGCTAGTGCATATTTAGCAAATCAACCTGCTTCAAGAAGAGATTAGGCATGGCCCTGTGCACTTCCTGTTGAATCACCCCTAAGTGGCATCCCCTTAAACTTCATCAGCTGAGCACCAAGTTCTAAGGGCCACCAAGAGGCATCCGTGGGGCTTGGCCCAGACAAGATCTGGTGCAGGCAGAGCCCGTGTACTGCATTCCAGCCCGCCAACTGATTTTGCAGCATTCAGAAAACATTGCCGCTGGCCTTGGTGCTGAAATTCCCTAACAAGGGACCGTGGAGCTTGTGAATCTGTAAACGGGGCATTTACAAGCTTCCCATGATAAATCTTGCAAGCAAAAAAAAAAAAAAGCCCTAAAAAATAACCAGTGGTGACAAGAAGAATTTCAGCCGCAGGGTTTCGAGGCAGAAAGCTGTGGTACTTTGGGGTGGGAGTGGGGGAATGTAAAGAAACATAAATAACCCCACATGTTCAGAAAGCAAGGGGAGGGGTTGGGGGGAACATTCTAATGATCTCCTTGTTGTTTGCTAGACAGGAAAAATTCTGCTTGTCACTCAGTTTCATTTACAATGAAAGCAATAATTTAAAAAAAGGAAACAGAGCCTCTGGGCCCAGCCCACCCAAGCACTACCCTGGAGCAGTCTGCATTCATTTCCAGTGGGGCTTCTGACTAACGATGGGCATAAACAGGAAAATTTCAGTTCTGTTTGATGTGGGTTTTTTTGGGGGGGTGGGGGGGAGTGAAACAAGGAGTTTAAATGGCCTGAACGCAACTAGACAAAAATTCCAAAAAATGTTCTGGGATGGGGCCTCCTGCAAAGCTGGGTTCAGGGGCAAACCAGCCCAATTTGTGATGGATTTAAGGTAATGAAATAGTTTGTGCCCATCCCTACATCTGACTCAAAGTTTTAGCTTACCGAGGGTACTGCTAAGCAAATGCAGTTCTGGCTGGGCAATTGTTAGTGACTGTTGTGTTCTCCAGAAATCCAGGAGCACATTTTGCCACACAAATGAAGCCTGCTCATACACTGTCATCTCCCAAACTAAACGTGTCTCCTTCATGAAGAACAGGCAGTCACACCTATAAGAAGCTCATAGAGCAGTGGTTGTCAACCTGGGGGTCGGGACCCCTTTGGCGGTCGAACGACCCTTTCACAGGGGTCGCAGCAGGGCAAGCAGCTTGGCCGGGAGGACGCCATCCACACAACAGCCTTGCGGGGTAGATCGATATAGAGCATTCGTTTGTCTGGAGCAGTGGAAAAGAGAGAGATTGACATGGTGGGACAAGAGGCAGAGCTGAACTGAGAAACCCCGGTGTTGGGGGCGGGGGGAACCAGTTTATATCCAATCCTGAACAATGGATCTTCACGCCATTGGTCAGTTTTGGTTTGATTTCTGTGAAAGAAGACTTGCCTAGTTTTATGGTTGGGGGTCACCACAACATGAGGACCTATATTAAAGGATTGCTGCATTAGGAAGGTTGAGGACCACTGACATAGATTCATGTTTGGATTGTAGGGATTCTCAAACACCCATCAGTCTGGCTCACATCCTGTTCCCCAGCAGCAAATCAGAAGTCTGTTTTTCAATGGATTGTTTGTTCATCAGTGCATTTGCAAAGCTTTGTTTCCTACAGGCACTATGGTGTAGTGGTTAAGAGTGGTGGCTTCCAGTCTGGAGAGCCAGGTTTGATTCCCCATTCCTCCACATGCAGCCAGTTGAGTGACCTTGGGCCAGTCACAGTTCTGTTAGAGCTGACCAAGCAGTCCTGTCAGAAGGTCTCTCAGGTCTCACCTGCCTCAGAGAGTGCCTTTTTTGGGGAGAGGAAGAGAGGACGATTGTAAGCAAAAAGTGGGGTATAAAACCACATCTTCTTCTACAAGTCAAAACCATTTTTTCCCTTTATGAGCAAAACTATGAGCAGATTTATTATCATCCTGTGATAATATATAACAAGGCTTTCAGGGACCAGACTAGATTGCTTTGGGGCCAAATCACTTGCATGTTTACCAGTTGGTTGATCCCAATAGATGCCTAAAAAGGTAAAGGTATCCCCTGTGCAAGCACCGAGCCATGTCTGACCCTTGGGGTGACACCCTCAAGCATTTTCATGGCAGACTCAATACAGGGTGGATTGCCAGTGCCTTCCCCAGTCATTACCGTTTACCCCCCAGCAAGCTGGGTACTCATTTCACCGACCTCGGAAAGATGGAAGGCCGAGTCAACCTTGAGCCAGCTGCTGGGATCAAACTCCCAACCTCATAGACGTGGTTTCAGACAGCATTTCAGCTGCTTACCACTCTGCGCCACAAGAGGCTCCTAATAGATACCTACAAACAGTCATTTGGCAGTGGAAGGGCTGAATCTGTCCTGCAGCTAACCCCCCTGTTGCCTCCACTACATTTCCTGCATTGTTTCTTGCATACACCCAAGCAGGAATATTGCATCTGCTGTCGATTAGGGCCAATCAGAAGACAAAAACACTGCTTTCCTTCAGCTTATTCAAAAATAAATTGTGATTTACAACTGGGTAATGTCATTAGCAGTGGAGGGGAGAAGCCTTGGAGAGCCTGGCAGGGGGGTGAGGGCTTGTCATCATTGATGGAGGAGGACAGAAGACTTAGTATACTCGGTAGTCTAGAGCAGTGGTCCCCAACCTTTTTATCACCGGGGACCGGTCAACGCTTGACAATTTTACTGAGGCCCGGGGGGGGGGGAGACTTTTGCCTAGGGATGTCGCCGCCTGTTCCACTTGCCCCTGTTCCACTTGCTTTCCCGCCACCCACTCGGGGGCGCTGCCAGCAGCAGCTGTGCAGTGCCACACCAAGGGGGAGCCCCAGCCATGGTGGCCACTGGAGAACACCAAAGGTGAGCCAGCAGCAGAGTGGCAGGGCAGCCCCTGAGGCAGCAGCCATGGAGGAGGACAAGGAGGAGCCACGGCCCGGTACCAACTGATCTACGGGCCGGTACCAGTCCCCAGACCGGAGGTTGGGGACCACTGGTCTAGAGCTGGGCGGGGCTTTCCACAGTTGCCTGGGGAGGAAGTCTCAGTGGGCTCAGTGGCTGGGAGCTGCATGGGCTCACCAGCATGGTCTTTGATGGTCTTTGATGGGTCTTTGATGGGTCTGGCAACCAGGAGCTGCATGGCTCTTGCTGTGGTGGGGGTGTGTGTGGGAGAAGCCAGGCCCAGCAGCAGCAATGAGGTGAGGAAATAAAACCAAGACACGTCATGGATCCCACCCCCATAATTGTTGTAGGTCTGTGTTGGTTTTGACTTAGGAGCAAATAGAGAAAGAGGTCTGAGTGGCTGGAGAGCATACGGAGCACTAGACCCTTTATCCTTTTTGTGCTGTCCTATTTTGGCCCCTATGTTTTTACTTAGGGCTCAGCCAATTTCAGATGTCCCGTTGCCATGGCGCCTAAACTTTTTATTGCAGCACCTTGTATTTTCAGCGTTATTTCTCAGCGTTCCTCAGTAGAAATTCAAAGCTTATTTATCGTTTCGTGCCAGAATGTTTTATTGTCGAACAAAAAAAGGCAAGCGTGTGAAGTTCATGTCATTGCTTGTTTGTTTGTTAACGGTAATCAATTCAGTGGCGGATAAATTCATTTCTTAACCAGTTGCTTTCTCCTCCGGCTCCAAAATTCAGTTAAGTGGAGCTTTTTAAAGCAGTAATAAAGTTATGAGAAATCAGGGACAAATTTGGTTAAGGTTAGAGCTTTTTGCCGTGTTGTTGACAACTGTAATGTTTCTGGGGAAGGAAGGTATCATGGTATAGTGGTCCTCAACCTTCCTAATGTTGCGACCCTTTAATACAGTTCCTCATGTTATGGTGACCCCCAACCATAAAATTATGCAAGTATTCTTTCACATAAATTAAACCGAAACTGACCGATGGCATGAAAATCCATTGTTCAGGATTGTATATAAATGGGTTTTTCCCCAGGGTTTCTCAGTTCAGTTCTGCCTCTTGTCCCACCATGCCAATCTCGCTCTTTTCTGCTGCTCCAGACAGACAAACGCTCTATCTTGATCTACCCTGCAAGGCTTTTGTGTGGATGGCTCCCCCCCCCCCAGCCAAGCTGCTTGCCCTGCCACGACCCCTGTGAAAGGGTCATTTGACCCCCAAAGGGGTCCTGACCCCCAGGTTGAGAACCACTGAGATAGCCCAAGCCTGTCAGAACCAGGGTTGGTGTGCGGATTGTGCAACCACCAAGGAGGACTCTGCAGAGGAAAGCAGTGCTAAACCAGCACTGCCTCTGACTTAACTTGAAAGCCATTGCTGGGGTTGCCGTTAGTGAGTTCTGACTTGACAGTGCTTGCGTACAACGCTTCCCACATCAGTTTAATAAAATTATGAGAAACTCTGAAGGATTTAGGATAGGCTTCGTAGCAGTAAACAATGGGAAGAAATGGTCATTAAAACACAAAACCCTGAAGGCTGAGAAATGAATCTGGCTCCTAAATTCTTGGGCTGGCTCCTAGAGCAACAGGAAATTTGTCAAGCCCAGTTTTAATTATCTAGGAACTTATGGTGCCGCCTTGGGCTGGGATAGACTGCCAACGCTGTCTAGCTTATAGAGCTGACTCAGCCTCACGATGGCTGCTGCTCCCCAGAGTTGGGGACTTTCATATCCCTCCTGCCTAAGATGCTTTTGCCTGGAGATTCCAGGGATTGAATCTGCAAGTGTCCAATGGCTAGTCCATAGCTCCTCCTCAAAATGCTGTGTGAGGTTGAACAGTGCTGAGCTTCGTGTTAGCTGTTCTTGCTTGAGAGGGATATAGTTCAGCTAAGTTCCCAAACAGAGCTGGTGTTGTGTAATGGCACAGGAACCAGGGTCACATCCACACATTGTTGGATGCTGTGGTTTGTCATTGCTAGCCTCTGCGTAGCGACTCTGGACTCCCTTGGTGGTCTCCCACTCAAGTCCTAACTAGGGCTGACCCTGCTTAGCTTCCCAGATCTGGTGAGATCAGACTACTCTGGGGTATTCAAGTCAGGCACATAGCAACCTGAACTCGTCAGACCTCAGAAGCTAAGCAGGTTCTGCACTGGTTAGTCATTGGAAGGGAGATCCCTGAGGAAAACTAGGGTTGCTACGCAGAGGAAGGCAGTGGCAAATTACTATTTTGCTCATGTCTTGCCTTGAAAACCCCATGGGAGTTGATTGAGACTTGATATCACTGCAAGATATACTTGCAGATCAATACCAAGAATCTAGCCAAGTAATGCCACAACTGGATAGATACAGATGGGTTGCTGTGTGTCATGTAGTCCCTTACTACATGCCATGGATTCAGGTAAAGAGTGACCCAAAGTCCTAGGAGCCATTGGGCTCAACTCTTGTTTTCTTGTTTGCCTTCCCCCTTCTCCTTGCATGGCTCTCAGCACACAAGTACACTCCACAGCCTGTTTCTGAGAAAGTGGAGAGTATCTTTCATGATGCTATCTTTAAGTCTGCATGTTATGGCTCAGCAAGTAGTTATGGCTGCCTTTCGGGCACTAGGTATAAAAATGTAGGTTTCCCTTTGTTCTGATTGTCCCTTGAAGATAAAATATGGTTGCAGAATATGGTTGGGAAGCAGAGCTGTGTACACACCCACCGGGAGGCCCTCCCCTTTCTTAGTCCCTCCAGACCCATCATTGGTAGGGGCGTCAACATGACCACATATGGGCATAGCACCTGATAACCCTGCTTAGCTTCCCCCCATTCAGGAAACCCTTCCAGGGCCATCAAGAAACCTCACGATTTCATGAAACCCTGGTTGAGAAAGCCTGGTTTTTACCCAGAATAAAACTTTGTTGGTCTTCAGGGTGTCACTGCGTTCAAACTTTATTCTACCACTCTGGATGTCTGGCTTGTCTCTGCAGAAAAATCCATTGGGTGAATGATTGCTTATGCAGAACAATAGCACAATATCCTTCAATGTATGAATGCATCTAGAGCTGCCCATCACAATGCTCCTAGTTCAAACGCCCCCTCATTGGGTGCATTCCAGGTGTGGGATCTAGCAATGGAGGCGGGTAGCAGAAAGGGCAATGCACTTGGTGCCGTTCCACTTGCACAAACAGGGACTGCTGAGGCACGTCGCACTTTGATGTTGTCAGTAAATTTTGTTAATGAAACAGAGCACATATGGAGCAGTGGAACGTGCAGCAGATGGTTTACATGGTTTTGTTCCATTTGGTTTTAATATTGCATCAAAAGAAGCCCCTCGCGCTGCAGCTCACGCTCAGGCTACGATCGCTTTCGTTTAACACCGAGCCAAGAGCAAAGGCAAATGTTGTTGGCTGGTTTTAATGGGCTGTGCTTCAGCCTCTTGCTGTCCTTCAGCCTCTCTCTCCAACCACTTCTTTTCCTTGGCATTTTCATTGACAGTGGTCTTCGGCCAGTTTGCCTTCTTCCAGACGGCTCTACATGATATCATTGAGGTGCACGACGGCCCCAATCAGCATTCCCGACTCCTCAGCTCTCTTTCTGGTTCCCATACAGGTAAGAGGAAGCTTCCCCATCAAAGGTCTAATCAAAACGGACATGGTGGTCCTAGACCTGAGACTCCCTGCCGCTTCCATGCCAGTTCCTTCTCTTGAGCCCTAATTGCACTGCTTTGTAATGCAAACAAGAATCCACTTCAACAGTAGCCCTTTTGGTGTTGGAAAACTGATATTTGTACAGTTCGAGAAGGTTTTTTTTTTTAATTAAAAAGGTTTTAGACCCGCTAAGGGCTAGTTTTGGTGCCATTTCTATCAGTTTCCCCCTCCTATATTCCTGTAGTTTTCCCAGTTGTGTTCATCCTGATATATCCCTAGTACGGGGGTCATGAAAATGCTTCAGGGGAATTAGTGAGAGAGGGAGGATAAGACCCCTGTTCAACCGGTTGCAAATCTCTGCATTCCCCTTCATCAGCAGTACTGGCCAAGCGTTAGGCAGGCAGTGACTGTAGATGCTCTGCTACCAGGAGATGAGCCTGTATGTGCACAAGACAGAAAGTGGTGATCCCAGAGCACGGGTACTCTGTGCACAAAGCTGCCTTCTGCTGAGTGAGATCCTGTATCTATCATGGTCAGTTTTGTCTTCTCTTACTAGCAGTAGCTCTCCAACATTATGCATAGACGTCTTTCACATCACCTCCTACCTAATTGCCTGTGGGGCCTTCTGCATGCAAAGCAGTTATTCCCTCTCTGAGTGCAACAGTTTTCTTACATGTGTGCCTATCCTTATGATCCAGACTTACTGGCCCCCTGACGTTTGCTTTTGTTGTTTAAAGATAGGAAGCCCTTTGTTTGCTTTCTTTTGGGAGGGGGCTTCAATTCTATTGTGTTCTCCTCTGCAGGGGAATCGTTGCCCCTGGCCACCACCAACCAAATCCTGATCAAGTTCAGTGCCAAAGGCCAAGCTACCGCCAAAGGTTTCCATTTTGTCTACCAAGGTAAGTGCGGAGACTGGCCAAGGACTCCCAGAGAATTCAGCGGCTCAGTGAATTGGCCCCTGTGCTCTGTTAACAGCGTTGCTCTGCATCAAGGTCATACTGCAAATCACCCCTAAATCTCACTGAACAAAAGGAGCAAGTTCCTGAACCTGCTAAACCTGAATCATTGGGCTGGTTTAACCCTGGGAAACACCTGGACTTGAACCTGGAGCGATAATCCATTTTTGTGTTATCTTTTCTGCCTTCTCTTTCCCGTACCCCGAGTCCATCTCAGGTGACAAATCCACCCAGTTGTTATTCTTTTTCCAACAATCCCCAATGCCTTTCTGTTAGAAATGATTTCAAGAGGATAAACATTCTTCCTCAGGCAATTGCCAGAACGCCATCACGTTCAAGATCAACGGAGAAAAGAGACCCTCGATGAAAAACAAAAAGGGAATAAAAACTCAACCCGGGAAAATAAGTCAGGAACCCAAAGGTTGAGCAGCAAATATATATCAAAAATTAAAAGACAGATATTTATTATTAAGTGCACATTACGAAGATTAAAAACATGAAAACAAGACACATTCTGTACGTGTCTACATATACAGTCTCAATGGTCGCATATGGAACGACCATAGACCAACCATGTTTCAACCCAGAGGGTCTTCTTCAGTGGACAAATAAACTATATGCTGACATATAATAGCACAGTATTGCAAGGAGTCCTGGGTGGTGGCAGAAGAATCATAACATGTGAAGCTCCCAACAATGTATAATATAATCAAAAATCAAGGTAATAAAGAACCATTATTCTGTCTAAGGCCAAGGTTCAATCCTGAGTGTGCATCCTCACATGTAAACCACATTGGTATGCATGGGTCTAAGGGGCGGGATTAAACATGCTCTTAATCAGGGCAAGATTGGCCATTAAGGCTACTGGGCTGATAGTCTAGGGTGCTGCCCCCCCCCACAGACCAGTGGGTTTAAGTTGCAAGCTGGTGGCCCCTGTGAGCTGAGTGGAACCTGCTGCTGCCGCCTGACGAATGCCAACCCTGCCTCAAATTCAAGGTCCTGATTTTGACCGATCAAGCTGTAAGTCGACTCTGCATTGCCTCTTCTTCTTCATCAGCCTGCCCACCTTAACATCGCCTTCGGAGTCCTATTGGCTTCTCAAAAAACTAGGCAGGTGGGAAGAGACAATCATCTGGGATTCTGCTTGCCAAGGGATGCTCACCTGATGGCAGTGCAAGAGCTCTTTTTCTTGGGCCTTTAGTATACCTTCACCTTGACTGTTCTTCTTGAGTATGATTTCTTTTTAAATCCCCTGAGTTTTATTGCTGCTGCCCTTCCTTGCTTTTAAATCGTCGGCCTAAGTGTATTTTGTGATTTCTACAGCCTCCAGGCATTTAAGAAATGCTTCTAGGGCCAGTGTATTGCAGTGGTTAAGAGCAGTGGCCTCTAAATCAGGTTTGATTCCCTACTTCTCCACATGCAGCCGGCTGGGTGACCCTGGGCCAGTCACAGTTCTCTCAAAGTTTTCTCCGCCCCACCTGCCTCACAGGAAATATGTTGTGAGGAGAGGAAGGGAAGGTGATTGTAAGCCGCTTTGAAACTCCTTTGGGTTGTGAAAAGCGGGGTATAAAACCCAACTCTTCTTCTGACAGACCACCTACCGTTTCCAGGCAGTTCAAGGCTACCGTCTAAATGCCGGCATCCCTAGTAGACCCTTGATCAGAGATGATCCCCAGTCCATCAGCATTACACAAAACTTCCTTTGGGGAAGAGATTAGTATTTCAGGCTATGTAGCTTCTTTTTCCATGTGGGTTGGGCAGCCGCCATGCACTGGTTAAGCATTATGGCTCTTGCAGTCCCCATGTGGGAAATAGGCCTGATGCTCCACTCTAGCCTCACGGTGCTCTAAGGAAAAGCAATAATGATAAATAAGCTATCTGTCAGGGGAAGTTGTCTGCCATTACTGCTCTGTCCCTGAAAAGCTCTAAAGGAATCCCAAAGTGTCCTAAAAGTCATGGTAATTGCCAACCAGATGTCCAGGGCAGTGGGAAAGTGATTTTCTCCAGACTGAACTCTGCACTACATTAGCACTGGATGAGAAGAGCTAGCAATTGCAGATAAAACTTTGGCTGCTGCTGAACCAACAGTTCCCCTACACAGGCCAGGATGCACAGTGGCTGCTCCAAATTTTGATGGGAGTCCTGAATATGGTACTGTTGATGCACTCCCTCCCTCCCTCTCTGGGGTCCCACACAAACCTCTCCAGCTTTTAGCTGCCAGGACAGTTGCAGGGTGGATTTTCTAAGCACAGAGATGGGTCTCTAGTCTAAATGTTTTTCTAAAGGCTTAATTTCGAGTCCCTAATTAACAGCCCTTCCCATGTTCATGCTTTATTTTGGTCAGGGAAGCATGGTGAGGCATGGCTGTTTCTTCTCCAGAAGGGACTCTGAGTTCTGAAGAAGCCACGGAGATCCCGGGTCCACCCAGCTGAGTTGCAGGCTTGAGCTTCCACTGGAAGGCCAAGCCTGTTTCCTTCTAACTGTTTTTTTCCCCCTAATCAGAGAACCTTTCAGCTGACTCTCTGCTTTAATTATGGGGGAGATTTGATAGCAATTGTTAATGATTTAACCGAATCAAAGGGCTTGATGAAGTCAAATAAAAAATTGCCTCCTTCCCTCCGGAATGCTAATTGCAGCCCCCTGGGCTGTGCACAATCTTTACTGATTGCCGCAGGCAGAAGTAACAAAACCCCTCCCAGAGTCTGACCCCCACCCCCAAAGCATGAATCAGACTACTTTCTAGCCTGCTTTGATGGCTAGCCACAGGCAGGGGATGACAGATGGCTTTTGCTCTCGTAGTCTTTGCAGAAGGAGGCAAAGCCTTTGACAATTGCTGCTATAGCCATGGTGGATCCTGCTTCAAGGAATACATTTCCTGCCCCAGTACAGGGGTGAGCACCTGGTGGCCAAAGGGAACCCCCACCCCTGCCCTGAGGAGTCCCATTTGTCTGCCAGCAGAGCCTCCAGTCTCCCCTTTTCCTCAGGTGCTCCTCTGGCAGAAACATGGCCACTTTCTAACGCACAACCTTGATGCATGGGAGGAAGCTGCTGCCATGCAAAGGGGGAGAACTGCACAAGGGACTCTGTCTACATTGGGGAGGAGCGGAGTAATGAGCCTTGCCTGTTTTGCAAGGAGTCAACAGGCTGGTGGTAGATAGTGCCTTCAAGTTGCAGCCAACTAATGGCAACAGTAGGGTTTTCAAGGCAAGAGATGAACAGAGGTAGTTTGCCATTCCTTGCCTCTGCACAGCAAACCCGGGTTTCCTTGGTGGTCTCCCATCCAACTAGCCAGAGTTGACCCTGCTTAGCTCCTGAGATGGGATAAGACTGGATGAGCCTGGAACATCAAGGTCAGGGCAGTCAATAGGCTACCTTTTCCTTTTACATTGCTTATGAGATATCCCATCCTGTTGATTGTATTGTCTCCTTCTCTGTAATCCGCCTTGAGTCCCAGTAAGAAAGGCGGACTATAAAATGCATAAATAAAAACATGGCTAAGAAATGATACACCAATCAAATCTCTCAAAGTTTTTCAGATTTTACAAAGGTAACATCTGCCTTTTCTTTATCTTCAATGTGGCCTTCTCCTCTGAATTTAATTAAAATGAAATAAATGTTCTGCAGCTGAGTGTCCTTGAAGGATGGGTAGGCCCCAATTCCCAGGCAATCCAGTGGTGGTTCAAAACATCCATCCAGCTCAACCCATCTTATTATTTTAGCCAACATGGTGTAGTGGTCAGAGAGTCAGATCTGGGACACCCAGGTTTGAACCTCCACTTTTTCTGGGAAACTTGCTGCATGCCCTTGGGCCAGTCACACACAGCCTAACCAACATCACAGATTTGCCATGAGGATATATGGAGCAGGGAACAATATAAGACATAAATGAATAAATAAATAATCCGGTTGAATCTGGATTTTCTCTGAAAAAGGTTATTCCACATTGCTGTTTTTCCTGAGTTTTCCTGGAGACACTATTGATACAATTCCCAAAAAAGAATTTCATGATGGGAAATAAAAAACCTGAAATGTGTATCTTCCTCTTGATACAACCCCCACTTCCCCATGAGGGGAGACACACCCAGCATTCAAGAGACTGAGCTCTGCACGCAGCTGGGCTTTGCCTCTCCCAGGTCACCAGTTCTCTTCCATAACGTTCCTTCTTCTGTGTTTCTTTTTTTAGCGGTTCCTCGGACCAGCGCCACGCAGTGCAGCTCCGTGCCAGAGCCCCGCTATGGGAGGAGGATAGGCAGTGATTTCTCGGTGGGGGCTGTGATCCGGTTCGAGTGCAGTGCTGGTTATGCCCTCCAGGGGTCCCGCAGCATCGAGTGCCTGACCATGCCTGGAGCCCTCGCCCAGTGGAACTCTTCCGTGCCTACCTGTGTTGGTATGTACCTATCAAGGCCAGGCCAGGGCTGCAGGTGGCCATATCTGACACTGGGCATGGAACTGTGGGCGGTTGAGGGCTGGAGCTTTGAGCTGGAACTTGTAACATGCATTGCAAGGACACAAGCAAGGACACAAAGCTGTTGTTAGCATTATAAGGTGCACCAGGCTGGTTGATGGTTGCTTATCCATGGTCCCGGTCAATTGCTTGAAGGCTACTTGGACCCAGAGGTTCAAATTTTCTTTTATTCTGCAGTTTCCCTCATATAATTGTCCCTGGGGAACTGATTCACCTGGGAATTTCCCTCACTTTCCATGCTTGAGGTCCCTTCCTCCAGCTTCCCTTTCTGTCATCCAGCCTTCACAGGAAAGCATCTATCAGGCAACGGGGCAGAAACTGGAGCTGCCCCCTGTGTTATATTGTACCCTCTCCTCATCCACATACCCCAGAAGAATCACTGCACATTGCAACAGTGAAGGCTCTACATCTGATTTAACCTGGCTAGGCAGTCCAGTTGGCATTCAAAGTATAAAGTCACGGGTAGTACAATTAATCCAAATATCCAAGACTGATAAGGTAGCCTAATCAGTTTAAAATGTAATTAAAAACCTTAAAACTGCAGAGCAGCTACAAAAAGCTACTCATCCTTTGTCATTGTCACATTCCCAACCATCTTTCAAATAAAGAGGCTAGGCATGTTCGGCAAAAGTGATTTATTGAAAAGAAACGAAGTAAGCTCATTATACTTCTTGTTAAGACTAAATTGCAATACCTGTACAGATTGATATATTCCCTATCGGCTCCACCTTCATGTTAACTCACACCATCCCACTTTGAAAGGTGACCTCCCCACTTTTCCTAGGCACATTGATACACCCAAGTGCAAAACCCACCTGCCAGACTCCATGACTCCAAGGACAGGGCTCTGTAGGCAGCACTGAAGCTTAGTCTCCTCCCATCAACATAAAGTTAACACAGCCTACACAGAGATCAAAGTGAAACTAAAAACAATCCCATACTCCCCAAATATTCCCAAAATCATCGAACGATACCTCCTGCAGAGGACATAAGAATACAAAGAATGCACGCAGTAAAAATCATGGCAGGATGCTGGTGCCAACCCAGATCCTGACAGCCGTCTTGTGTCACAGTAGACCTCAATGCCCAATTGGAACCCAGCCACACCCCAGCTATAGACCTTGGGTATTTCCCCTGGGAAGGATTGCTGCTCTTTCCTTTGACCTCCTCTGGCATTACTTGGCCAGATTCTTGGTATTGATCTGCAAGTATATCTTGCAGTGATATCAAGTCTCAATCAACTCCCATGGAGTTTTCAAGGCAAGACATGAGCAAAACAGTAATTTGCTACTGCCTTCCTCTGCATAGCAACCCTAGTCTTCCTCAGGGATCTCCCGTCCAATGACTAACCAGTGCAGAACCTGCTTAGTTTCTGAGGTCTGACGAGTTCAGGTTGCTATGTGCCTGACTTGTATATCCCAGAGTAGTCCGATCTCATCAGATCTGGGAAGCTAAGCAGGGTCAGCCCTGGTTAGGACTTGGGTGGGAGACCACCAAGGGAGTCCAGTGTTGCTACGTAGAGACTAGCAATGACAAACCACCTCTCTTCATCTATTGCCTTGGAAACTTTACAGGGTTGTCTTAAGTTGGCTTCCAGTGAATTGCAAAAAAATGACTTTGTGTATAAGGTTTAGGATTTCAATGGCTCCCAACTCTCTGAAGTACAGTGAGGAGTCACTCCAAAGTGGCAAATCACAGAATGATAGCCCCATGGAAACCTTTTAGGCAGGATCTAGGGCACAAGTAGTACAACCTTTATTTGGGCTTAGCTTAGCTTCTGAGGTCTTTGTGTATAAGGTTTAGGACTTCAATGACTCCAACTCTAGGCTCTCTGAACTACAGCAAGGAGTCACTCCTAAGTGGCAAACCCCAGAATGACAGCCCCATGGAAACCTTTTAGTTAGGATCTATGACACAAGTAGTACAACCTTTATTGGGGTACACTGGGGGCTGTGGGTATCCCATGAAAATAAAATAAATGCATAATATGACATTGAGCACAGAATTCAGGTTCCTGGCAATATTAGCTCAGTTTAAAAAAATAAAAGAAGCCAGTGTCTAGCCCTCATGAGATGCTTGAAAGCATATAGTTATAATGCCTGCTGAAATCTCAGTGGCCCAATGTGTGGCTGAATAGAATTTCTATTGCTTGGGGATGGTGTTTCAGAGCCCTGTGGCACTCTTTACCTCTCCCCATATGTAGCACAAGCAAAATGTATTGCACAAGGTATTTAACCTATTAATTTATAGGATTTATTCAGGGCAATTTATCATTTCTTGGTCTCAAATTTCCGTTTCCTGGGCCCAGGGTTGTATATATATTTTTAAAGTGCACATAAGCTTATAGTGCAAGTAAAATTTGTGTGTATGTTTGTAAATTTCTTTCTTTTTTTGAGGGAGGGGGGAGAAACACAGCAGCAAAAGCCACAGTTAGAACAGCTTTCTTCCTGCTGGCAAAGCACTTGTGGAGAGAGCTCCAGAAGCAATGCTTAGCTTTTTTTCCCCCCACCATTACCACCACCCTTGCTTTGGTGTTTTCAAAGGGTGAGTGTCAGGTAAAACACTTCCTCATTGCCTAGGCACCTGGGCCAATGCATCCTCCCCCTGATTCATTCTCATGGGTTAAGTGCGATTCTTATTCTGCGTTTGTTTTTAACAATTTTATTGTTATCTGATCTTGCGATGGCCTATGGCCTAGTGCAATAAAGTTTGACTTGGATTCATACTCATGCAAGTCAGTAAATGAGGTCCAAATGCACACTCTTTTGCACGCAGTGTAAAATGGACGGGCAGTGTTTGTACAAGCCCCTGAATGCAAATTTTCTCTCTGCATGGTTTTCTCTAACACTCTTCCTTAACAACGGAACTTGAGTCCAATAGCACCTTTAAGACCAGCAAAGATTTATTCACATGCCCTGAATAAATCTTTGTTGGTCTTAAAGGTGCTATTGGACTCAAATGGAGCCGAACTGGTAGGGCTAGAGCAGGGGTAGTCAAACTGCGGCCCTCCAGATGTCCATGGACTACAATTCCCATGAGCCCCTGCCAGCAAACCCTGGCAGGGGTTCATGGGAATTGTAGTCCATGGACATCTGGAGGACCGCAGTTTGACTATCCCTGGGCTAGAGTCTTAGCCCCCCGGCCGTCAGCGCGAGAGCTTCTCGTACAGAGCAGGGAACGTCAGGCCCGTTGCCAGGGCAACAGAGACGCGTGCTCTGCGCCCACCCCCTAAAGTGTCAGGCAATCAGTGGCTGTGAACAGTTCCCAAAAATGTGCGCAGAAATCAAAGGCAGAGGCTCAGTACAAATATTTCCAGGGAAGATCAAAGCTTAGCAGTACTGACAGTATTAATAAGTTCTTCCTTCCTCCCCCGCTTCCAGAGGGCATGTTTTGGGGGGGGGGGGGGGGAGGGATGGAAAGTAATTCCAAGCAATTTATGCAGAAACACTTTCAACAGAGGGGCAACAGTCCGGCTAGGAGGTCAACTGTGCTTCTGCAGTGTGTGTCAGGATCTCTCGTTTATTCATTCCAGTGCCCTGTGGTGGAAATTTAACAGAGCGGAAAGGCACCATCTTGTCCCCTGGATTCCCTGAACCCTACTTAAACAGCCTCAACTGCGTGTGGAAAATAACTGTCCCTGAAGGAGCTGGAATACAGGTAAAAGGTTTTTTGGGGGGTGGGGTGGAATACACCTTTTCTCTTAGGAAACTCAATTCTTTCCCAGACATAGATTACCTTCAATGGCTTAAAAATTCAAATAAATGCAAATAACAACAACACAGAGGGACACAGGTGACATACACTGAAACCCAATGTGCAGGCTAGCATTTTTGCAAATACAAAGGACTGACTTTTAACGTAGAATACAGTACATTGGCAATTTTAGGCAATAGAGTATGGTTCTTCTCATTAAGCAGAGCTTTAAGAATCTTCTATTTTGATATGATCATCTGTTGTCCTGCTTTAGACCATCTTAATCCTAGATATATTGTTCTGACTCAAGAAAGCTCATGCAGGAATAAAAGGAGCCAGCATGGTGGCTTAATTTAAAACTAGTTAAGAGCGGCAGCTTCTAATCTGGCGAGCTGGGTTCGATTCCACGCTGCTCCGCATTAAGCCAGCTGGGTGACCTTGGGCTTGTCACAGCCCTGATAGTGCTGTTTTGACCAAGCAGTCCTGTCACTCTCTCTGCCCCACCTACCTCATAGGGTGTCTGTTATGGGGCGAGGACTCCTTTGGGCAGTGAGAAGTGAGTATAAAAACCAACTTCTAGTTTTACAGACTTTCAGTCTGTTGTTCCCCCTCCATCCTGAGAGTACTCAGCGCCCCCTGTTGGAGCAGATTGCATGACAAAGAGGGCAGCAGAACATTCCCACAGTCTGCAATTTCCCTAACATCCAGAACAGAATCCGAAAAATACCTTTCATTCAGACTAGCCAAACGTTACATTCCAGTGTACATACATAAACTTTTGAGTTCTCCAGATCTCTTATTTGGCCTAGATGTTATAAAAACTAACTAACTAAAACAAAAACTAGGAAAAGAAGGTTGCTAGAAAAGGATGCATAGTCCTGGCGTAGTCTATGTTGTGTTTAGAAGATCCAGATCTGATGCTGGGTATCCAGTGACACCTAGCCTGGTCCTCCCTGCTGAAGACACCATGTTTGGAGTGCCTCGCATTATTTGGATACAGTTGTCCTGGCCAGAGCACTAATCTGTATATAATAGAGTATATGATAGACAGTATATGACAGAGCCAGCTTGGTGTAGTGATTAAGAGTTGCAGACTCTAATCTGAAGAGCTGGGTTCGATTCCCTGCTCCTCCACATGCAGTAAGCTGGGTGACTTTAGGCTAATCACAGTCCTGTTAGAGCTGATCTCATAGAGCAGTTCTGTCAGAGCTCTCACAGCCTCCCCTACCTGTTGTGGGAAGAGGAAGGGAAGGTGATTGTAAGCCTCTTGAGACTCCTTCAGGTAATAAAAACTGGGGTATAAAAATGCCTCTTCCTTTTCTGGAATTTCCCAACATTGGTTTGTGTGTGGGATGGTGGTGGTGATGGTTCTTCCCTCATACAGTTTTGTCCATTCAAGAGCTCCCCGACCTACCTACCAACCCTAACCCCTCCCACTGTCCACTATTATTAGCCATCTAACAGAAGAAAGATAGGCACACAACTTGGAGAGGTATTCCCCCAGCCAGAGCTCCTAAAGTCACTTGCTGGAGCCCTGGCTGAGGCTTAATGGAGCCATGGTGAGGGCAAAAGAGCTTAGTGAAGGGAAGTGCTGTGGTCAGATGGTATAACTCTGTATGTAAGACAAGGAGAGTTTATTCGGGAGCTGGCCAATCCAAAGACTTCATCATGCCTGCCAATTACAGGGATCGATGCTGAACACTTTTTGTTTGCTAATGTGACTGCTAAGGGCTGGTGGGGGAGAGGGCTTGGGCACACACCGTACAAGTTAACTCAGCAAGCTCAGGCTTAATTCAAAAGGACCAGGAAGGCTTTGAATTCTCCCAGCCTGGGGCAATTCCACTTCTGCCCTAGTTGACTATGGCTCTGCCAAGGAGAGGAGAAACAATTAGAATCTAGTTCTTGTGGCTTCCAAATGGGCAACCGTGGTGTCTTTCCCTGGGTGCTAAAGCTAATTAACAGATTCATTTTGCTACACTGTTTTTGTTGTTCTTTCGTAAATAGTTAATTCTGCCCTGGATTTCTCCTGACTTATTTGCGTGGTGGTTGATAATTCCTCCAGGCATGGCAAAAAGGGGGAGGGGACCACACTTTAGAGGAGCAAGACTGTTAAACTGTTGAGGTGTTGGTGCAAAGCGCTGGGTTCCTGCGATTCCAAAAAGCGATAATTCATTCATTTGTTTGCAGGGGGGAAGTGCCACTCGGCTATTAAGATGCTTTCTCCCTACTTTTGTTTAGAGTGCTGTTGCTTAAGTGTGAGCTTCTTTGATGCAAAGCTGCTAACAGATTTCTAACACTTGCACAATGAGGTTAAAAAAAGGGGAAGAGATAAGGAAAACATTCTTCTGTTCCAGCTCATACTTTTCAAGCTGAGCGTTGGTGGATTCAAAGGTTCCCTAGATGCTTATCAGATTTCTTGGTGGGTTCCTAAGCAGAGGCATAGGACCTCTCCTGAGACACAGCTGAGCCACTGCCTGCCACCTGCAATGTACAGCCATGGACTTGGGAAGGATCCATAGCTCTGTAATGCAATATTGGATTTGTACACAAAAGATCTTGAGTTCACTCAGAATCAGAATCACACACAGAGCTGGAAGAGACCACAAAGAGCCATCCATTCCAGCCTCCCACCTTCTTGGGGACTTAAAAATCACACCCTCCTGACAGGTCCTCATCCAACCAGCTTCTAAAAACTTCCAATGAAGGAGACTCCACCACCCTCCAAAGCAGCATATTCTATCTTCGAATATCCCTCCCCATCAGAAAAAGCATTCTAGTATTTACGTGGAACCTCCTTTCCTGTAATATGAACCCATTGCTCCTAGTCTTCAGCTACTCCAGTGAAAAAGACCAGGTAGCAGGTGATGCACACTAACCAGGATGGCCCAAGCTAGCCTGATCTCATCAGATCACGGAAGCTAAGCAGGGTCTGGCCTGGTTGGGGTTTGGATGGGAGGCCTCCAAAGAAACCACTACACAGAGGCAGGCAAAGGTGAACCACCTCATCATCTCTGGATCCGCTACAAAGCCACCATAAATTGACTGTGGACAGTACTTTCTACCAATGGTAGGTGATTCGAAAGACCTCCACCTGAGACCCTGGAGAGCCATCAGAGTGGAAAAGACTGACCTTGGTAGACCCATCAGTTCAGTAGCAGGCGGCTTCATATGTTCTCAGAGTAACTGCTGCACTACCATCGTCCTGCCTGAATGGGGCATGTGCCCTAGAACAGGGGTAGTCAACCTGTGGTCCTCCAGATGTCCATGGACTACAATTCCCATGAGCCCCTACCAGCAAACACTGGCAGGGACTACTGGGAATTGTAGTCCATGGACATCTGGAGGACCACAGGTTGATTACCACTGCCCTAGAATATGTCCCAGAATCCTCTGTTACACAGACAAGACCAAGTTACTCATTGGACAACACTGAGTTTCGTGTTGCCCAGAATTTTTATTTTTAACAGTAGCAACCAGACTTGCTGTCACTGTTTATGGTTTATTGTTGGTTTCATGGTCATCCACCTAGGTAGCTTTTGCTGAAAGACAGCATATCATAAATAAGCAAACCAAGGGGGAAAATTAGGGGGACCTACCAAGCTCCAGATAATCTGCCCATTGCTCTTGCCATGGCTTCAACTCTGCAGGGACTGGCTCTGATGATCCGTTTCTACAGAGAGGAGAGATCACGGAACCAACCTGTGAGCAGGCTTAAAGTAACATGAAACTTGTATGTCATCCTCAGTCCTCACGTGTGCAGTGCCCATTCTGGATTGGGACCACAGAACCTCTGCTGGTGGAGTTTCAGCCTTTGCTCGCGTGAGCAGATGTGGTGCAAGGGAGGGGAGGGGAGCCATAGGATGCTAGCTGACCAAATGGTCCCTTCTCTGGTCCCTTTCAGTTCAGAGTAGGAGCACCTCAGCTGGGGTGGGGGAGACTCAGTGGTAGAGCATCTGGCTCAGCGGTAGAGCATCTGATTGTCGTGCAAAATGTCCTGGGTGAAACTCAGAGCATCCGCTAAGGGGATAATTCCAAGAAGGCAGTACTGACCGTGATGGACCAGCGGTCTTGCTCAGTGTGGGGCATTTTCATGGGGATGTGTCCTGATTCAGAGGGAGAACCATGTGTGTGGGAACAGAAGGCAACATGACAATCACATGTTGGAGTCATGACCTGTCATGAACCCCGATTCATGCCCCCTCCTCTGACTGCATTCTCCCGGACTCCTCCAGGCCGGGTGTAATAAAGCCATAAATCCTTGGGTTGGTTCCTGTCTGCCTTTGCATACCTCAGCAGGGCATCCTTATCTATTCCGCTCTAAGTGACCTTGCTTGTCTCGATGGAGTCTCAACAGTTAGTTTAGATCAAACGCTGGGACATCTGGCTCGCCTGGGAATTCTTGTAACTCTTGCAAATGTACCTTTCCCACCATTTCAGGTCCTCATCCTGCCTCCCTTGCTTGCTTCCCCTTGTAAGTATACCCCAATGTTTAATGTACCTTTGTCTCTGCCAAGACGATTGCTCAATGAGTCTTGGCCCACGTTAGCCGTTGTAGTTCAATAAAGACTTTCCTTTGGATCCTTACTCTACCTGGACTTTGGAAGTTCCTTTATCACAGACTCTACTCGCTAACTCTGCCTGATTCCTGACATGATCCCCCAGCTTGTGAATCCCGAATCATGGGCATCAACCCTGACAGTTCTCTCCTTCTGTGTGGGAGCTGGGTTGGTGACCAAGATGAAGTGGAGGTCCAGATTGGGGGTCATGATCCATCAGTCGCCTAGCCCTTGTAGGAATCCCTTCACCCCATTGTGTTCCATAGGTCAAGGTTAAGAACGGCAAATCAGAGGAGGCGATGGGAACAAAAGTGTTCTTTGCGGCGGTTTCAGGACGATGAGGATTTTATGTAATCAGCACGGCAGCGAACGCTTTTAATATGAATTATTCATTCCAGAGGCAGCTCTTTTCCTGGGTGAATTAATTTATATCCCTGACAGTAAATACATGCTGGTCTCTCCTGGATCCCGCACATCGCCCTAGAATTGGAACTTCTGAATGTTTATGCCTTTCCAAAAGGAGGAAGCTCGGGGGTGGGGATCGAGAAGGGGAGAACTAAGGCAACTCTCTGGCTTTCTAATATAGTAAATCTTCACTACGGGATAATTATGCAGCGACTCCCATGGCCAGCATGATCAGGAGAGGCTCCACGGGGGTCATTAGCATTTCCGCGAGACAGACTCTGAAGGCGTGAGTCTCTCCTCTTTTTTTCCCCCCCTTTAAAGTCCCTACAAAGTTGTTATTTGAGATAAATCAAGCAGGAAAACAAGTTTTAATGCCACCGATAATGCTTCATGATCACACCGTTTTCTTCTTCTGTTGCCTTAAGCAGAGGAGGAAACGGGCACAGCTACAGATGGATTTGTGATCTCATGGGTGAAAATGGGGAGGAGTTCATGAAGGCTCTGTTTTCAAGGTATATGTAACATAATGAAGAAGGCTCAGAGGGGTTAGAGCAGTGGTTCTCAACCTTGGGGACCCGACCTCAAGTGGGGTTGCCTGGCCCCTTCTGCGGGGTTCCGAGGAAAAGTTGGTGGCGGCGGCAGCAGTGGCCGGCTGAGGGCAGTGGAGGTGGCAGGCGGCAGCCGAGCCATGGCACTGGCCACCTCCAGATCGTTGAACGCATGTGCACACCACCCCCACCACAGTTGGGGTCACGGCGGTTGAGAACCGCTGGGTTAGAGAGTCAGACTTAGATCTGGGACAACCGGATTCCATTCCCCAATTAGCCATGGATGAATCAGATTCTTGGTCCATCAAGGTCAGTATTTGCTCAGACTGGCAATGGCTCTCCAGTGTTTCAGGTAGAGCTCTTTCACATTTCCCACTATCTGGAGATGCTGGGGATTGAGCCCTAGGACCTTCTGCATGCCAAGCAGATGCTCTGCTACTGAGGCACAGCTCCTCCCAACATCTAGCCTGATGAAGAGGCCTTGATGAGCTCAAAAGCTTGCACAGTGTTTGGGGGCATTTAGGTTGGCCCCCAATAAAGGGCATCACATGGATGTAATTGAGTCTGTCAGGGAAAGAGGGAGGACATCACATACACACAAACACACCTGGCATCAGCTGCCTGACTGGCCATGAACATATACCCCACCCAAGAGCCAAGGTGAAGCTGTTCCATTGGCCTGGGGGAAAGGCGGCATTTCCCCCCTCTGGAATATACCAGCTTGAGCTCATTGGGTCATACAGGGATTCTGCCTTCCTTGTTTTCCTTCTCACAACAACCCTGTGAGTGTGTTGAATTTATTGTGTATGGCCATAGGCCATAACAATATAAAACATTAACAGTACAAAATAAATACAAAATTATGCAATATAAAATACACACTTCAGTTTATAACAAAGACAGCAGAGAAATAAATTCTTGCAGTAAAACAGTGTGAGACCAATAAGAAATCCATCATGTAATGAAGCTGGTATCCCTGTGACGTATTTGTTTTCAAAACTTTTGCTTCCTTGGCTCATAGCTTCCTAGCTGCCAGGGCAAAGAGTGCTACTCTATTAGGTATGGAGGGACCATCATAAGACAGCAGAAATGAGAGTTTATCAAGTTCTGAAGAAGAGGGGAAAGTCGCAGCAATTTCGTTCTGGGTTCTTTAAAATTTACCTGGCAGGCAAGGTGGTTTTCCCATGGTGAGGTTCCTCCACTGCACTCCCAGTGTGCTGACCCTTGTGATTTCCCCAAATGCAGGAAACTCAACAACAACCCTGTGAGGGAGATTAGACTGAGAATGACTGGGACTGTCCCCCAGTGCACTGCATGAGACGGTGGAGATTCAAACCTGGGTTATCCTAGTCTGACACTGTAATCATTACGCAACACTGATCCACAAGTTTGAATGCTCTCCCCCTCAGCTCTCCATTTTCAAGAATTTGAGGGGCAAAGGCCTTGCTGTATCTCATGATTAAGATCTCTTGGTGGGCTAGGCAACTGTCTCTCAATCTCCATTCTTTCATGAGTTCTTCTTCTACATTTGAATTCTCTGATTCTTGTGGACATCCGGCCTACCCTCGCTGCCCTCCTCCCCCCATCAGCTGGGAGTCCTGGTTATCTTCAAGGGCACTTCCCATCCGTGTCAGGTTGGGGCATCATCCCTGGTGAATTGAATGAATGGTTCCAAACAAATTCCCAGAATCCTCTACAATTCAGGGGGTTTCCTTGGTGGGCTGGCCAACGTGGGAAGGATTCTCTGTCAGCAAATGATTTCATTGTCTGTTTAAAGAGGGTCCTCCTCCAATTTATATTTGACGGTAACCGAAAACTTATGAGTGATGCAGGTTTCCTTTTTCCTGGTTCTCTTTCCCAGATTCAGGTAATCAGTTTCGTCACAGAGCAGAACTGGGATTCCTTGGAAGTGTTTGACGGCGGGGATAACACAGCCACCATGTTAGGCAGCTTCTCAGGTAAGTTGGAGGGCAGATGTGTTACAGGTAAGGCCTTCAGGCATGGAACACACAGAAAATGACACGTTTGTGGGTAAGGGGGTGGGTGGGGTCAGCACAGCACTCACTCGGCTCAATGTTCCAAGCCTTTCTCCTCCGGAGCAAGAGGCACTTATGCTAAAGGGATGATGGAAACCTGTTCTGGTTCTACTGCAACCACAGCAGCGTCCTTATCCAAGCCTTTTCTCCATCTGGGCTCTAAGCTCGGCCCGCCCAATGTGCCAAAGCGGTGGAGACTTTTGGAGAGGAACAATAGCCCTTGGACGAAGGAGTGGGAAGAAGAAAGAGAGCCCTCCTTTTGGCTCTCCCCTGTTGCCCCATCCCTGCTTCATACAGTGGGGGCAAAAAACAGATTCAGGATTTCCTCTGCCGCCACAGCTTAGTTCAGCTGGATTCTGCAGAACCTGAGAGAAACAACCATGGCCACAGTGCCAGTTCATTGGCATCACGGAGCAGTTGGCATCCCGGGGCCTGGTTTGGGCTCTGCACCTCTTAAGATTAATGCCCAGGTTTTTGCAGTTAACATATTGCAGAGGTGGGGGGGTCTCTCTGTGTTTCTGTCAGCTTAGTCAAGTTTGGCTTTAATGTTGCCGCTTTCCTCTCCTGCTCACATCACACTCATGCAAGGTTGGCATGTTTCTGGCACAGTCCAGAGTTGTTGGGTAAGTGCGCCCCCTCCCCCCAGCGTTTTCCCACCGCATGGATGCAATGTCCTATATCGTGGCTTTGCCTTCCTGTGAATATACCTGCAATATGGGCAAATATTGCTCTCCGTTAGTAGCGCGGACATGCGGGGTGCAGGTCTCTGGAATTGTGTGACCCAATAGCGGAATAAGAAGTAGCCTGAATCAGGAAGGGGGTTTGCATAAAAACCCGACAAGGGAAAGGTCAACAACATGGGTGTGATGCAGCCAAACCTTTCACTTTAGGCTATTTCCCCACTTTACTATAGACCCTGTCCATGAAGGTCTCACGATCCCCAGCATGGTCTTTTTGGATGTCCTAGGAGACCTTCCATTTCCTTTCTCACAAGCAGAAATACTGGTTGGATCTAATACTGTTATGTCTGACACTCCGTCCTCTCCAAAGATCCGTGGGTAGTTCCCAGTGTCTATTGAGACCAGTGTCTATTGAGAGATTGCATGCATTCAGTTTCTAAAATTCAGTGGTTGCTTGACATGAAAGCTTTCTGGAGCTTTTCCCTCTTTCCTCCGGGGCTGCTTTGCCTCGCTCTTTCAGACTCCCACACCTTTTAATCATTTTTCACGCAATAAACGTGGGGGAACACGGGAAGAGGCTCCCCCATGGCTCCCCCCCCATCTTTCACAGGCCGACTCATCTCCAAATCCCGTTCTTGATCCATTAGCTTGACCAAAGAAAGATTGATGTAATGAAATGCATCTCAGTCCTTTGGAGAAAGCCTCCCCGAGCCTCATTTTGCCAGCCTCATTAGAGCCTGATCAAACAGAAAACTGGGCTGCTCATGTTCCAGGACAGTGTTCTCATACGCAGCTTAAGATCAAGCCGTAGTTGCCCTCTGGATCTTGAAAGGCAGCGGGAAAGGAGGGACTGTGCAAAATAGCGAGGAGGGCGCCCGCCTTCCTGAGCCTGATTCATTATTTTGTTCGCTTAAAACATATTGATTAAGTCAGATCTGCCTGGATGTTTGTGTTGGTCAAGTTTAAATGTACCAAAGCTGCAGAGCACCAGACTGCTTAAAGCAGTGGTTCTCAACCTGGGGGTCGGGACCCCTTTGGGGATCAAATGACCCTTTCAGAGGGGTCGCAGAAGGGCAAGCAGCATGGCCGGGGGGGGGGATGCCATCCACACAATAGCCTTGCAGGGTAGATCGAGCCAGAGCGTTTGTCTTACTGGAGCAGCAGAAAAGAACGAGATCGGCATGGTGGGACAAGAGGCAGCGCTGAACTGAGAAATCCCAGGGGGGGGGAAACAATTTATATACAATCATGAACAATGGATCTTCACGCCATTGGTCAGTTTCGGTTTAATTTCTTGCATAATTTTATGGTTGGGGGTCACCACAACATGAGAGACTGTATTAAAGAGTCGCAGCATTAGGAAGGTTGAGAACCACCGGCTTAAAGCAATCAAATCACTGGTATTCACGTATCCAGATGGAAAATACGGATGGGTTAAATAAACTGCCAGCTAATACAGATGGGTTAAACAAACTGATGGAATATGGGACAGTGGCAAAACTCACATAATAAATCAGCATTGGAATTCAATGGAGTTAAGTGTTAGAGTATATTGACCAGTAAATATTGAGAAGTAAAAAAAAAATGATTTGGACTGTTATGTGTAAACTTTGGGGGAAATATATACTAAAAATGTAGTATGTAGTGTATGTCACTAGGGTGATGTAAAAGAACAAGTCATATATATATTTTAAATGTCAGCTTTCTGCATGCTTCTTTTTTCTCTTCTCAAATAATAGTTCTGCAATATATGATAGTGTTGTTCACCTTTCTGGATAATTTTATTTATAATAATAAAAATAATAATAAAATAGTTTGGTGAAGAGAGAAACAAACTTTGTATAGAAAGAAGAGAGTCTTGTCTAAGTGTTCTGTGTTCATTTAGTCTACTCAGTTCTGGGAGCAAACAGGGAGGAAGTGTGTTCAAAGGAGCACAAGTCTCCAGAGAGCCAATCAGGACACTGGAGGAGATTATTTGAAAAACATCAGGACGTCCCTAAGGGGACTATGCTAAATACACATCTTCTCCTATGCCCCCTGCAGGACATTCTTCATATGTTTCTGCATCATGCAGACTGCAGATCTTGCATATGCCAACAGATTGGAATTAATCTTCTTTTTAAAAAGGGGTGTATAACAAACGAATGACGATTCCGTGCCTTAATGTGGACTATTCAAAACACAGGGGGAGTTGGAGGTTTCCCATGTTGGACAGGTCTGACCAAGCCACCCTTTCCATGATCCTACACCATAGGTGGGAAAATGCTGAACAGCAGACACACAGCCAGGTTTATGGTTGAGGTCAGTGCCCTAAGGAAAAGCTGGACACTCCTCTCTGGGCTATTCTTGGCGGTGAATGATTAATGACCCCTTAATGACCCTAGCCTGTGGTCAGGTTGACTTAGGTTGTGTAAGTTGATCCGCCACTTGGTTTTCTATGTTCCAGTTTTTAGGTGTTTTGAAACACTTTTAATGTACTAGGGGGAGTTTTTATTGGGGATTTTACGTGTGTTGTAACCCGCCACGAGCCTTTGGGGAGTGGTGGGCTAGAAATCAGATAGTACTAATAATAATACTCTCTAAGGGGCTGGATCAAAGCTAAATTGTCTGCTAATAGAAGGCAAGGTGAAATTTCCACCTGTTCCTTCCTGCAACAGACACATGATTTTCCTCTTGGGCTATTTCTGAAGGCCCCATCCCCCATCGCCTCCCCAAAGCAAAATCTCAGGAAGATCAGTGGGCTGTTATGGAAAGAGAGGAAGGCAGGCCAGTTGCGTTCCACTGATAAAAGTGTCTTCTGTTAGCCAGAGATTAATCCAATAGCCCATTAAGTACCTTCTATTTCCAAGGGAGGAAATGCTGCAACCTTTGCCTCCTGGTATTTTTCTCCTAGGAACAACTGTCCCAGCACTACTCAACAGCACCTCCAACCAGCTGTACTTGCACTTCTACTCAGACATCAGTGTTTCCGCTGCGGGGTTTCACCTGGAGTACAAAAGTAAGGACACTACAGCTTTTAAAAAATGGGTTAGACAGATTCATGGAGGAAATGTCCATTAAGGGCCGTCAGCCATGAGAACCAAATAGAATCTCTGCTGAATAGAAATGCTGAATCGGTGAACTTAGGCAGATTGGGAGTGGGTGGGCAGAAGGATTGTGTTGGTGCTTGGCTCTTGCGGCCCTTTCTTGCGGGCCTGTTGGAGACTGGGTGATAATGTACTTTCAGTGCAATTTAGAAGTAGAATTTCCTGTTCTGCACAGGAAAATCCAGCTGCCAAGGCACATTGAAAGTGCATTATCCTATGAGTGCGGAACCCCCTGCACAACTACCTGCCCACCCATGGTGACACTAATTTCATGCTCGGACGATGCCTCCCGACCCCAAAGTGGCGATTGGCATTTCCCTGGGCATGCATTTGTGCCTTACAGCTGGAAAAGTGTACATTTACAGGGTGAAAAGGTAAGAATTACGCTCTCTCAGAGAAGCACCCACATGAATACACTGTTTCTAAGTGAGTAACTGAACTGGGTATGCTTTTGATAGGAGAACTATAGGCCTCTCACATAAGCTGCCCAGGGATGTAGGGAATCAAGCAGAGGCATGTTGGGCAGCCTCCTGTATGGGTGTGCTCTTTGAGCCTTTGATTTGTTAAGGACTGTATTCTTGAACATGTTTTTGTGTCTGTGAATGAGGATGCTGGGGTTGCTGTGCTGACCCTTGAAGGAACATTGATGCCAAAACAGTATTTTCGGGTATGGATATTTTAGCAGGGGGTGGGCAAGATAGGGAAATGCTTGTCGGAGCATGGCACTTTGGTGCTGTTTGCTGGAGACAACCTCGAAATCATCAGGTGCTGGAGAGTGTTTGCCAGTTTCTTGGCTGCCGCATCGTTGATCACTGAACTGCGAAGCCCGTGGACTCTGCTGCGATCTTCTCAGCCAGAGGCCTGGCTCACATTGCCCAAGCTGCTTCATCGCACCTCTTGTGCCACTCGTAGGCGCGAAGAACCAGTGCCAACCACTGGAGCGGCTCCCCCAGGCCAAGTCAGTTTCCCAGAAAGTTGCTGTTTTGTGAAACAAAACTCAACTGGCTGACATTGTTTCCATGCAGATGGGTACTTCTTACTCCGAGGAGTACCTTGTCTGTGTTTTAGACATGCTTTCAGTGGTCCCACCATCAAAATCGTAGGCCTTTTCTTCTGTTTCTGCAGGTTTTGCTACAGTACATCTTTTCCCCAGCCTACAGTGCTGCCACAGAGTCAGGCACCCCTTGGTTAAAGCCCTCTAAAGTGGTTAATGATCTCTCTCTGCACCCGTAGGTCAGAGTGGTATGCCGCTTTTTTGAATGTGCCAGTCTGAAGTTTAGCCTCCAATAACCCCAGTGAAAGTATTTCTGGTAGCCACAGGCATAGCCCAAACCTTGCAGGAGGAGTCCTTTGTGTTAATCAGGTTTCCCAAACCTCATGAAAATCAGGGACCGCCAAAGTTTCCTGTCATTGACCGCCTTGCTGAGATCTGGCAAACTGGAGCTTCCTTTAATCGAGGATGTCCATCTTCTGTTGGGTGTTCCTCATTTCCTACTGCCTTCAGCTTCTCCTAGCAATATTGTCTGTTCTGGTGATGGCCAATCATTGCACTCACCCATCACTAGTATAAGGCCCCCAGCCGGGGGGGGGGGTTGCTGGTGGTTACAGGAGCAGCCCTACTCAGGAGGTTGGATCAGAGAGCAGTGCATCTCTCAAACTAAAGTGGGGACCAGGGGACTCTGCTAGCTCTGCCTCTGTATCCATTTCCCCCATTCAGCATCTTGCCTCAGATTTCAAGTGGTAGCCAAGCCACTGCTGGTCGCTGAGCCATTAGGCATAAACAGAGATGACCCATTTTATTTTGTTTGTAAGCCGGAGGTAAAAAAACTAATATTTTACTGGTACTGACTTTCTTGTGAGCCTTGAGAGGTACCATTTCAGCCACCTTCTTACTAGCACTCTGGCCTGCCCCATCTGTTATTTCTGAGCCAGAATGCAGCAGTAAGTCACCTTATGCTCATGTTAGTCCTCTGCCTACCGAAATAGAGAAAACTGAATATTGGTTTAGAGCAGGGGTAGTCAACCTATGGTCCTCCGGATGTTCATGGGCTACAATTCCCATCAGCCCCTGCCAGCAAACTCTGTCAGGGCATCATGGGAATTGTAGTCCATGGACATCTGGAGGATCACAGGTTGACTACCCCTGGTCTAGAGGAGCCCGTGTGGGTGACCTCAGTGTGATAGCTTTGTAAGCCTGTGCCACCCAAACAAATGCTCTTCTGATGAAGTGGTGAGCGGCCAACTTTTCCCCAAACTTGTTTCTCATTCTAAAAGGGGATGTATCACCCCCAAGCAAGGAGGCCTCCTCTTCCATGCGGGAAACTGGCTACTTTCAAGAGCCCTGGCAGGGAGAGAGGAGTTTGGATTCTGCATAGGAGAAACTGCCCAAAAGACCAATATTTATTTTGTTTATCATACTTCTATACCGCCCTCAGCTCAGCTGTTGGCTTTGGAAGCCTTGATTCACCAACTGCTTGCCAATCACTGGTTACCTCTTCACTTCTTGGATTTCAGGACTACTGAAGAGAGTCATCTGTGTTCCATCTATTTTTATGGCATGCACACTTAATGTTAACTATGTAAGGTCTTTGTGGGGGCACCCCTTCTTTTTAAGAGTGCACTGCAATTTTCTGGATGGCTGTGTTCAAGCCGAGGCTGCACCTGACATCCTTTTGGCCCAAGAGATGCTGCAGCCTTGAGGACTTTTCCAGCTGCAAGGCCCAGACCAGAACCCTGAGAATCAAAGCTCAAGGGCCCTGTGGCAGGGAACAGTCATGGCACCATCAGACAGTGGGCACTGTCTAATGCATCAGTGGGTATTAGACAGTGAGAATGGCCACAGCTTTGACTCAGGCGGGACAGCCGAGCAAGAGAAACACGTGCTGAAAACCTCATTAGGGAGTCCAACCATTCTTACTGCCCAGCATCTACAGATGCCACCACGTTTGCCTGCAGAACCACGCGTTCATCTCAATGCCTTCTTTTCTTGATGCCGTTTTGTAGCTGTCGGATTGTCCAGCTGCCCAGAACCCACTGTCCCCAGCAGCGGCTTGAAGATTGGGGAGAGATACTTGGTGAACGATGTGGTCTCCTTTCAATGTGAACCAGGTTATGCGCTCCAGGTAAACGCCATTGAGCTTCAGTTGCTATTTAATAAGAGTGACATTTCTGACAGAGATATACCAGGGAACAATAAAGAAATGGGGAAGGGGAGCAATCCAATCATCCCTTGTCAATAAATCTGTTGGGGAAGGGCTGATGGCCATGGGGTCCCACTGATACCAAAGAATTGCATACTGGTGCAGAAGTTGAATTAGTGCTGATAAATTTTGACACAGAGGTTCTCCCACTTTCCCCCATTAGGCCTGCTTTTCAGTTTCTTATGCATCTTCCACCCACTAATGGTCTCATTTCCTTCTCCAGGGGCATTCTCACATTTCCTGCATGCCAGGGACTGTCCGGCGCTGGAACTATCCTCCTCCACTCTGTATTGGTAGGACCCTACTGCTGTGCATTATTAAAACCTACTCGAAGCTGGAGCAGTCACCCAAAATTCTGGTTGTGCAGCTACATCCTTGACTGGTAGTGAAATAAGCAAGACAAAATGGTAGAGTCCTTTTCTAGAAAGATCCAGTGATAGAAGACTGATGGATGCTCATTTCCAGTTCTAGAGTCTGGCTACTATGCCTGTATGTCTAGCACAGGGGTAGTCAACCTGTGGTCCTCCAGATGTCCATGGACTTCAATTCCCATGAGTCCCTGCCAGCATTCGCTGGCAGGGGCTCATGGGAATTGTAGTCCATGGACATCTGGAGGGCCGCAGTTTGACTACCCCTGGTCTAGCACATGGCCAGATGTCAGTCTCACTTTACTGAGGACTAGGGATGGGCACTTCGGTTCATGGTGTGTTAGATTTGCAAACTATGGACCATCATAAACTTTTAGGAGTTAAATGAACTAGTTCAGTTTGTGAGGTTCATGACATGGTAGAATGTCCCTCCAACATGCTAGAGACACCAAATGGACATGGGGCCTATGGATGACTCTCCTGTATCTGCACTGAAAGTTTGGTAAGGATCAGTTTTACAGCGTCTGATATATCTCCCCCCCCAAAAAAAAAGGTGTCCAGCAGAACCAGTTCCTCTGTGACAGCACAAAGCCAACAAGACAATTCCTAGGCGCTGTCTTTCCGCTATCAGAATACTCCTGCAATTCCCAGGAATCATCATTCCATGGGGGGAGGGGGGGGGCTGTCATTCAAGTTCCAGAGCACTAATTCTGTTTATGGGGGGATCATATTTCAACTTTGCAACCTAATAATTGGAAATTTTCATTTCAGCTTTTTTGTGTTGTAATGTATTTCAATGGAACCCATGCAAGTCAATTGGCATTCTGGGCTCCCATTATCTTCAGCCAAAGCCCCTCTCGTTATTTCCAATGGGCAATCGTGTCATTCCTTTTAGTAAATTTCCCTAGCGTAACCAAGTGGCTTTGTGGCAATGCTAGGTCAATAGGGCCAATGTGAAACACAGAATCACACCAAGCCCAGTTGAAGAGGGTTGCAAGCCCAGCAGAACCAGTATGATGTACTGGTGCCAGTGCCAATGCCACTATGGCAATTCAAGCAAAAGGAGGACTAACATCACATAGAGAATCCCTGCAGTTACAATGTGCAGAATGTCAAACAGTCCCCAGTGCCACCAGCATTCAAGAGTGAAATGATTGCTCTCAAAGTATAGAGTTACAACAATTCTAAGCAAGGCGGTAAATTTTGCAGGCTCTGTGCAAAAAAAAAAAGGGGGGGGGGAGAAAACACAGGAGCTCTGGCAAACTGGAGGGGGGGGGGGAGAGTGTCTTGAAACTGGCCAGAATATTTCCAATACTGGAGACTTATGCCTTTCCTGTTGCTTTGAAATCTGATGAACATTTTGATTGAGCTGAAACAGTCTGTCTGGAAATGCCTCCATTCACAAACTGGCCAGAACCGCCAAGAACATCTTGAAAATTTGTGCCAGTCGACCTGCCACAAACTTCAATTTGCAAAACACAAACCGGCCAAAGTTCATCACAATTTTAGACCGTGAGCCAGTTCACATCCATCCCTACTGAGAACTCTACCCACCCCAAGTAATTTGGCCTTTATGACAAGTCATATGCCCCTCTTTCCTATTGGCCTTGGAGACCTTCAAAGTCAGATGACCCATTCCTCAAAATTAAAGCTATCTGGACAAGCAGTGTCCCTTAAATAGTCCTATTGACCTAGCATTGCCATAGAATGCCCGTGGTGATTAAGATATAACTAAACTAGCCAAACAAATTCTGCAGCTGCTTGCTGGAGCAAACAGAGATGATTGCAGTTTCAGAACTCCATATCAACCCTCAATTTGAGTGTTTGGATAAGTTTTGGACAACAATCTAAGACAGCCAGGTTCCAAATCCCCTCTCTGCCAAGGAAGCTTGCTTTGGGCGAGCTTAACCTGTCTCACAGGGTTGTTGTGAGGATAAAATGGAAGAAATAATGAGTAAATAAATGCCACAGAGACATTCAGAACTGTGATGGACAGGATGTGCTTAAATCCAAGTTGTGTTTCTGCATTCATCGCTGGGATTGAATGCTTAGATGCTGCAGATGAGTCATGTTTCTTTTAAAGCACCTGAAGTACCTTCCACTTCCTTGTAAGTGTCAAGACTGCAAAGCAGTTTCTAGCTACCTTCTAAACTGCACTGTGCCTGTCTCATGGCCCTCCCCATTCAGCACAGGTACATGGGAATTCTTTCAGGCTGCCCTTTCATGGGCCACGTAAGAGAACCCAGTGTTCTATGGAGAACATGCCATCCAGAGTAGTGGCCTATAATGCCGCCATGTTTAAGGTCTTCAACACCTGGAATCAAAAGCTAACTTTTCAGTGAGCAGTTTTTTTGGAGCGAGAAGGCTGGTTAAATGGTTGCCTGGCATCCACCTCTTCCAACTATCCCTTCCTCCTGCCTCTGATCCCCTGGCCTTCCCAGCTGGGTAAGGCTGCAATTGGTGTCAGCTGGTCTCTTACTGAGACCCTCACCCCAGGGTCCTAGTACGCAAACTGGTCCCTGACCCAAAAACTCCACCTCATGCCCCTTTGTTCCGCAGCTGTGGCAAACATACATAACCGAACCAAACCAAAGTGCACTGGGTGGGTGGGACACTGTCTCAGCTGCTCACAGCGGCAGAGTAGCCGGGCTGCAGCACATGGTGCCTTAAACAGGTGCCCTGGAGCCCCCCCCCCTTACACTGCCTCCCATGTGTGCCTCCTGGCGCATCTGCGCTCCATACGGGTCATACGTGGCCGTGTCTCTCCAGGCTCCCCCACCCACAGCATCCACTGCACCGTTGTGCCAACTCTCGGCTGCTTTTTACGTTTAACAAGGTAAACATGATCGAGCTTTGGTGAAACAGTTCAGAGTTCACCTGCAAATCCTGATCGACGAGTGTGTTTTTTATTTATTGAATTTCTAGGCTGCCACTCTCGGCCCGGCTGGCTCGAGGTGGTTTCCAATAAAACATTTAAAAAACATTAAAGCCCTATCATCAATGGCGGCAACAAACAGCACCCTATTCTTTCCCCTCTTGTTTCCTTTAATTCAGACGCTTCCTTTCTAAATAATTGAGGAGGGATTCCGTTTAAGTAGACATCAAGAGGACAGAGTAGGAAGTTAAGGAGTTGCACAGTCAGCAGGAAAAAAGTAATACAATGAGCCGTTGAATGGAAGAGAATTTGCACCGTCAGTGTCTGTGTTGATTAAAAGGGCAGGCTTATGTGATCTATGCAAGCAGGGGCAAGTAATAGTGTAGGTCAGGGGTAGCCAGACTGGTTCTCCAGATGTCTATAAACTACAGTTACCGTGCTGGCAGGGGCTCAGGGTAATTGTAGTCCATGGATATCTGGAGAGCCACAATTTGGCCACCCCTGCTGTAGGCGATAGAGAAAATAGGGTGAGAAAGGTTGTGTCTAGTGGGCAGGGATGTTTTGAAGGCCGGACTCTCGGTGAGCTGTACGGAAACCCCACAATTGTGGGCAAGAGGGCTTTCTGCATCATGAACAGGATGGTCCATTGGGAGAAGATTTTCCCACATCCATGAACTACCTTTGGATGTAAACTGGGGAAGACCTCTGAAGATGAGGTGGGGGTGTTGCAAGTTATGATCACCTGTTGAAAATCGGGGCATTTAACCATCAGAAGGATTCCAAAGAGAAACTTAAGTCATTAACAGAGAGAACCAAGAGATGCTTCCGTGTTGTCAGTGGAAACAGCTTGAGACAGCTTACAAAATAATATGTGAATGTATGAAACGGCCTTCTCCCTAATCAAACCATCCATCTGTCAAGGTCTGCCAGGTCTACTGTGACCAGCAACAGCCCTCCAGTGTCTCAAGCAGAGGCCGTGGACACCACGTGGCCTTTTTAGCTGGAGGTTGGATCTGGGACTTCCTGCAAGCCCAGCAAGTTGCTCTACCACATTGTCACGTCCTCTCCCCATGAAACAAAATTTCCAAACCATAAAATCGTAAGGATTATCTATATTAAGTGAGCCAGAGCTTTCAGTGCACGGTCCTCCCGTTCTTTCCTTGCTTCCCTGTGTCTTCTGAGCTGGCTGTCTTTTTTCACTCCTGAGTAACGCACAGGACTTAATAGCCTAAGTGAAACCCAAAGGTTTAGACCGACGTGTAACTGCGTAGTACGGCACTGTTAATGCGCATGGGAAAGTTGGAAGAGCTCAAAAATTTTATTAACAATTTTGGGAGGGCAAATGCCAAGCCATTAACTGAGCGACGACACGGGGAGTGCCTCGTTGCTGCATCTGCACACTCGTAAATGGAGTGACAAATATATGATTAGGGCCATTATGCTCCATATGCAGAGTGACGCAGTAGAGTCCTGTATGGTAGCCCTTCGGAATGCAAATATACGTCTGGATGGCATATCTTGAGCTCCTCCCCCACAGATATAAAGCTCTCTGCAGGTGTCCAGCTTGCAGAAATTGGATGTTCCTTTGTTAAACTTCTCCCCCAGATGTCCTTGTCTCTTGTTTTCTATCTCCTTATCAAAAGGCTTTTTAGGGTGAGTATATCCCCGCTGCAGCTGTAGTCAGAAGCGGGACAAGGGCATAGTCCCAAATTTCACCTCCTTCTTCAGCATAATGTGGCCCAGCTCTCTAGATCAGGGGTAGTCAAACTGCGGCCCTCCAGATGTCCATGGACTACCATTCCCAGAAGCCCCTGCCAGCATTCGCGAATGCTGGCAGGGGCTTCTGGGAATGGTAGTCCATGGACATCTGGAGGGCCGCAGTTTGACTACCCCTGCTCTAGATGAAGAGGAATAAGGAAATTCTGGAATCCATTCCTCTTAGTTGTCAGTATTGATCTTCAAGCCTCAAGTGGGGCGGGGGGGGGGGTCCTTTGTGCCTTTCCAGTCCCCATCCTCCTGTGGTCTGACATTCCAGCAAAGTCTGAGACACGTTAAACCTTTCGTTCTTATTTCGGCCAATATAACTAACCCCTGCAGGTTTCACAGCAGGATGTCCCCGCTGCCCCTAGGAATCTGAATCCTTATATGCTGCTTTGACTTTGCCCATTCTAAAGGGAATTGCTTTTGACCTTGATGTTTGTTTAATTGCTGTTATAAAAAGAGATTTTGTGATGCCTCCTTGCAGACAGATGTGCATTCACACATTTACACCAAGTCGATTCACCCAGAAGAAGACCTGCGACATGGGCGAAACTTATACACTTCAGGCACCTGTTTTGGTATTTTCCGAAACTGCATTGTGAAAATATGCCGCCTGTTATTTTCTTAGTAGCCTTCTGGACCACTCTTTGCAACGATAGCTGGTCACTTGCCCACTGCCTTAGGGTGAATTGTAAACAAGGCCGTAGTAGATTTCTATTTTTATTTTGACCTGCAGTTGCTTCCTTTCTTGACAGCTCAGTGTGGTGGGACAATGGGAGACATGGAAGGGGTGATCCTGAGTCCCGGCTTCCCAGGGAACTACCCAAGCAACAGTGACTGCACATGGCGGATATCCCTTCCGGTGGGGTTTGGTAAGAGAATGCCATTTCCTTTGCCTGGTGAACAGTTCCAATTGAATGACTCTCTGCATGGATTCTTTTGTTGATCTGACTCGAGAGGGACTAGTTTATGCTCATCTGCACGGACAGGAGAGTGAGGCGATGGAGTCCTGAAATGGCAAAGTGGACTTTTTTCACTTTCAGATGCTCCCTTTGACCGTTTATGCACTGGGAACTTCACTGCTCCAGCTCCAATGCAGGAGCACAAATTGGGGGCGGATGAGGTGCACCAGGTCAGATGCTCCTCCGTGTGGGTGCAGGGAGAGGTGGGGCAACCTGCCACGACTAAAACTCCATTCCCTGCACTGCTAGCTTTCTGTCAGCAGGGATGATTTTGTTTTACCATAGGAGAACATTAAAAATGTGATGCTCCATCTGAAGTCTAAAATGTAAAGCTTGGGGTGCTCTGGAGCTGTGGAGCGAGCTCCCTTTCACCATTGGTGGATGTCTCCCTTCTATATGTTATCCCACCCTTAGACTTCTTCTGTGTGTGTGTGTTCATTTATATTCCCCATCCACCTTCCTTTTGCTTGTGTATGTGTGCTTGGCTCCACCTCCTGCAGTGGGATCTGCCACCATGCCTCCAAATTCCACAGGTCCCTGCATCTCAAAAAAGTCAGGAACTGACTCAGTTTATGGATTAGTGAGAGAAGCAAGCAATGGGACAGGATTACTGGTTCTGCAGAGATACCAGACTTTCTTCAGTGCTCTGGCACTTAATTTCTCTGTCACACTCTCAAAGCAAACCTTTTACGGTATGAAGGTCAAGCGTGCTTCAGGTTTTTGTTTTTAAAATGGTATGTCTGCCATTAAGAATGATGGAAATCCTGGTGTCCATCTAAGGGAAGGGGTTGTCAGTGTAAACTCACATGCATTTTTTAACTTGGCTGCATCACTGTGCTTCTCCCTTCACCCCCACAAAAAAACCCCATGCAGGTGCTCACATCCAGTTCTTGAACTTTTCCACGGAGCCCAATCACGACTTTGTGGAAATCCGCAATGGGCCCTACGACACCAGCAACGTTATCAGCAGGTTCAGTGGGACAGAACTCCCGGGTTCCCTCCTCTCCACGTCCCATGAAACCACCGTCTATTTCCACAGTGACCACTCACAGAACAAGCCCGGCTTTAAGGTGGAATACCAAGGTAAGTCGGAGGCAGCCAGGTGAGCCACAGGTGAGGCAGCCATCCCATCATGTTTGGGAAATAATGCCTTGAGGATATGCTCTGTAAAAGATGGCCAAGGGATCACACCAGAGCTGGGCTTAATCCCAAAGCTGTTTATAGGGGGACTGGTCTCCAATCCAAAGCAAACTACAATCCACATTATATCTTTTGTTAGCGTCAGCCAAATTCTAACAAAATTTTGTGCATGCATTTTGTGTTCTCCAGGAGACTTACTCAGGCTGGATGTTACAAAATAAAAAAAAAGTGGGGAAGAAAAATAGATGTTTTCAGGCTATGATTTTAAAGTTCCCAAACATTTTCACCCCACCGATATAGGCAAGGTAATTAAAAGTTCGTTTTCTGTTCAAGATCTGCCTTAGAATGCAGCCTGCCTCTTAACACCTTAGAGGCCAGCAACAGAGAAGAACAGCTGTGGTCATTGCCTCTCCAAAAATACTCAGAGGCCAGGTGCAGATCAGCATAAGCCGTGGAAATATATCCCTGCACTGAGGGAATCTACGTAAGGGGAATCTGTGTGCTGCCTATGAGCAGAACGGTACCCCCTGACACCTTTCCTGACACATGTCACGTGTCCTTAGAAAGTGGGTGTGGCCAGGTGGACTTTTGCTCAGCAGGGCTTGCGATTGGCCGATGGTAATCTGACCGGCTGGAAAGATTTGTTTAAAAAGTAGCAAAAGCCCTAGGATTTTCACTGTGGCCCATTCCGAACACATTAGATAATGTACTTTCAATATACTTTCAAGTTGGGCACAGGAAAATCCAGCTGCAAAAGCACATGGAAAGTGTATTATGTGTGCAGAATGGGCCTGCGTGGTTGAAAGCATTGTATGTTGTGTGTGCAAGAAAATATTTTGAAACAATATTCCATTCCTGTTAAGCAAAGGTTTTACCTGAAAGGTTGAAGACCTGCTTTTAGAATTATATATAGCTTCAGTCCCTGACCTTTGGTTGGCTTGGCTCCCCACAGCCTCATGGAGTTCTAAGGGATCTCCAGAGCCATCTAGTCTAATCCCAGGAAATTCACAGCTAACTACCCTCTCAAAGTGACCCCAATTCCATGCTTAGACAATGCCCCCCCCCCAACCAGAATCCTTGGACAGTCTTGCTTCCCCATCCCAAAGTTGCGATTGACAATTCCCTAGGCATTCAAAAAAAGGGCCGCACGAGCCAAGCGCCGATACAGTCCCTTCTGCCCACCAACTCGCAATTTGCCTGCATTTGGGGCTTGTTCCCTCCAGACTGTGTCAGAATTCCAAAGGAGCCTGAAGCCTCAAATAGATTAGGGACCCTGGCCTACATTTTTATCTGGGGTGCAGAAAAGGACGAAACAGGGGGGGAGGAAAGAAGAAGAAAAGAGGGAGTCCATTTCCACCGAGGCTTGGTTCTGGGTGCCCTCACTGACAGAGTTCAGACTGGTAGCAAGTAAAGGGGTGTGACCTTTTCCTATGGCTGAACCATGTCTGCGGAACAGCCTCCTCTGAGAGGTTCACCGAGGATTATCTGGATTGTCATTTAGGCACCTGCAGAATTTATCGTTGTTCCACTTGACTTTTAGTGCACTCGGCATCTCCTTGATTCTGGTGTTCCCTATGCCTTCTCCCAGACTGGCGGATTAGCTGCTGATTTTATCCACTGGTGCTTGTTCTTATTTTACTGTGGCAGTGAAATCTGCCGATTTCCCTTTTTAATTGACCGGCTACATTGAATGGTTTTGTTCTTGTTGTCATCGGGAGTTGTTGTCCTGTTGTCATCTGGAAAGCAGGATAGAAATGGTTTCACTAAATAAAGGGGAAGGAGGGTGAATGAGAGTGAATGTTGTGACTCATACAGCCATTTGGCTTGAAAGGTTGTTGTGTAAAAAATTGCCCAGACAGAAATTTAGTAATAGCTTTTTAATTAGGACTGATCAAGCTATCACAAAACAGTTAGTGAGCTCTTGAGTTCTCCAGATCTCTCTAAAAAGCTGGCTGCTCAATATATATTTATTTCAAAAATGGCAAGAGAGAAAGGGAAAAAAGATGCTTCAATATCAGGTTTCATATGGGTACTAGGGGGCAAGCCCATTGTATTCAGGAATACAACGGGCACTAGGTCAGGGGGGTGGAGTGGAAGAACTCTGTAGATGGCCTCTCCCTGCCCCCAGGATCAGGAGAGGCTGCAGGCAGCTGTTAGGGAACTCACTGACAGGGGCAGCTCTATCGCACAGCAGGGAACTGCAGCCTCCGAGCCTCAGAGGGAAGTGGAAGGAGGTGGGGGACAGAAGGCGATTGGCTGGCCGCTGGCCAGATAAGCAAGCCAGTTGGAGGAGGAGGCACTCAGGGTCGAGAGTTAAGCGCTGAGTGGCGCTTAAGCCATGAGACACACTCCTCCTCCAAGGCCTTACCAGAAATATTAAGTGGAACAGCTACCTAAGCAAAAGGATTCATGGAAAGGATTCTTTCTAAGGAATGATTAGAAAGAAAACAGAGACTTTTTCTGCACTAACAACTTAGTGCAGATTTTTCCAGCAGTCAAGCCTTTATGGTTGACTTTGAAACTGGCTCCCGCGTTTATGCACCATTCTTTTTTTGTGTCATTGTGCTCAGGCCACAGTGAGCCTGTGAAGAGATCAGCTCCTTTGCAGTCTCTGATAGGCAGTCCAGTTTGAATTGAGTTGCCCAGCCCAGTCTTCCTGCAGGATTGGCTCCTTTGTGGCCTATATTATGCAGCCTGGTTTGAACCAGGCTATCCAGTAGAAACCCAAGGAGAGGTTTTCTCCACAGGATCATCTCCTTTTCATGCTTCATTTGGCAGTCTGGTTATTACGGCCATTCCATCAAAGCCCAGCCCAGCCCAGCCTGCAGGGAGAGGTCTCCCTGCAGGATTGGCTCATGTTTAGCCTCAGTTAGGCTCTCTGGTTTGAACCTTGCAGCCCAGCAGAGCGTAGCCGAGCCTGCACAGAGAGATCTCCCTGCAGGATCAGCTCTTTTGCAGTCTCTGTTATATGGTCTGGTGTGAACCATGCTTCCCAGCAGAGTACACCATAGGTAGCAAAGAGGAAGGGGGGAGGATGGGGGGAATATTGGAAAACAACCTCAATGTGGACGTTGATGGGTGGGAAAAAGAATCTGAAGGCATCTATATGCCTTTGAATTACCTTCGGCTTCGGAGCAAAGAAACAGCCACAAAACCACTCTCAAAAAATCCGGGGGAACAGTGACAGGAAAGCGAACTGGGCTTTTAAGGGAGGAAAGTGAATGCAGAACTAAAAATAAAATCTGATGGAGGTGCACAGTAAAAGTGAGGGGTGATGCAGAATAGAAAAGAAAACCCAAGGGACTTGCATGGTGAAAGTGCAGGTAAAATTTCCCTGGCGGTGATTAGGTTATGACAGCAGGTCAGTATTTTTAAGTAGGGCATTCATTGTCAGGGAGGCCAGCATTCTTCAATGTTAAATTCCTGGCCTCAACCACAAGCTTGGCAGAACAGCTCTGTCTTGCAAGAGCACCCTGAGCTGAATTGGGCTGCAGAGAGCATATTCCCTGACATCACACCTACCTGTAAAATCTTTCCTGTGGCAGGCATAATGCTTATCTTGGCCTTAAAGCCAACCTCTGTAGGCAGGGGCAGCAAACCCATGAACACCAGTGCTTAGATGCAGTGTCTGGGAAGGCGATGCCTTTCATGCCCTGTTGGTGGGCCCTCTAGTGCAGCTGTTTTGGCAGCTGCGTGGAACAGGATGCTGTATTAGGTAGACATCTGGTCTGACCCAGAAATCCTCTTTGTTATGTTCCCGTGTGCGCATACTCTGCTGCGGCACTGTTCCCAACAGAAGCATTCACAGCATTAACTTTTCATCACTAGATTTCCTTCCCCTAAGCTTGCTTTTGCACCCAGAGGAAAGAACAAAGAAAGGCAATAGGGAGGGGGAGTATATCTTTATCAGCATATGAATTGTCGAAAGCTTTCACAACCCAAGTCAGCTGGTTGTGGTGGGTTTTCTGGACTGTGTGGCCACGGTCTGGTCGTTTTAGTCCCTGACATTCTACCGGTAACTGTGGAAGGCATCTTCAGAGGTAGGACATGGCAAGATGGGAATCTTTCCATGTCAAACAATTCAGTTTTTCATGGAGAGATTCCCATCCAGCCACAGTTACTCAGCATCGTCGAAAAGTCAGCTTGGAAAAGGGTGAAATTAAGCCCAAAATGGTTGGGGGGAGGGAGGTTTTAGAAACCTATTTCCAGCTTTCCTCCATCTAGATCAGGGGTAGTCAACCTGTGGTCCTCCAGATGTTCATGGACTACAATTCCTATGTGCAAATGCTGACAGGGGCTAATGGGAATTGTAGTCCTGATCTAGATGCTTTGACTAAGAAGAAACCCAAAAGAATCAGAGGAAAGAAGTTCAGGATTCTGAGCTTCAGGTAAACTCCAGGGTTCTCCAACTAACAATGAGAAAAGAAAGGATCCCAAAAGGATCTTCACTTAGGGCTGAGAGGATTCCTCCAGCTTTGTCCCTCTTAGGAATTGTTCTGCCTTTCATCAAGAGTCTGATGAGCTTTCATCGAATTTCGTGGGAGTAGGATGTGAGTGTGAAAGGGAGAAGAATGATTCTCCCCAGCTTCCCAGTGACTTTGAAGAGGCCATGAGCTTAGGAGGGATTGGAGTGGGGGGTGGGGGTGTTAATCAGAGATCCTGGAAAAGAGGAGCCCTTGTGTTGCAGAAATCAGACAAAGTAATAGACACCCTTTCAACACAAACCCTGTTTGCCAATAACAAACCAGCATAGCATCTTCAGCCCGCCAAGGGCTAATTTCGTAGTTCAACAAAAGCATAATTGTGCACTCCTGCCAGATGGAATAATCAAAAATAATAGAAACCCCTTTAAATGTTGACAGGGGGCTCTCTTTGAGTTTGGCCCGTTTTTATGTTCCAGAAGTGTGCAGTTTATGCTCTACGGCAGGGGTAGTCAAACTGCGGCCCTCCAGATGTCCATGGACTACAATTGCCATGAGCCCATGCCATCTGGCAGGGGCTCATGGGAATTGTAGTCCATGGACATCTGGAGGGCCGCAGTTTGACTACCCCTGCTCTACAGTATCATTGAAACAAAAGAAGATTAGAATCCCTTTCAATATTAGCTATTTGTGTTTTAAAAAGCAAAAACAAAAAAAAATCTCTTCAGGGCACAAGGGGGTAGTTTGTTTCAGCTGTCTTCTTTTTATGTGTATTTTCCAGCACATGACTGTGCTTTTCCAGGGATCACTGGATTTAGAGATACAGATGTGGGGTGATGGGACTTCTCAGAAAGTCTACCGGATTTTCTCCTCATGTTCGCAGCTTGTACAAACACCAAGAAACAGTTGTGGAGTGGATTAAACCCTCTCCAAAAATGCAAATCCGTGTTGTTAATCAGGTACCCATATGGATTGGGTTTCAATCTGGAAAGCAGTCAGTTGCAAAAATCTGCCCCAGATGGCCTTCATGATCATGCCTGGGAGGAAGAGAACCCCTGCCTGACTTTGCTACTTAGACCTGTCCTTAAAGATGATAAATTTCAGACCCCTTCTATACCCAGAAAAAGTCCAAAGGCAGCCCTGCTAAAAGAGTATGCTCTGATTGAATAGAGGGGAAGGGGGAAGGTAACCTCTCACTGAGAGCCATTGTGGTATAATGGCCTCTAATCTGTACAACCGGGTTTGATTCCCCACTCCTCCTCCACATACAGACAGATGAGTGACCTTGGGCCAGTCACAGTTCTCTTAAAGCTGTTCTCACAGAGCAGTTCTGTCAGAGCTCTCTTAGCCCCACCTACCTCACAGGCTGTCTGTTGTGTGGAGAGGAAGGGTAAAGTGTTTGTAAGCCTCTTTGAGACTCCTTTGGGTAGTGAAAAGCATAGTATAAAAAACCCAGCTCTTCATTTGATGGCACCCCAAAGAAATGGGAGCCAGGGGGTGAACCCTGACAGACAGAAGACTTCCACAAGCTTTGAGGAAGGATTATATTGAATGAATGCCTGCTTCTTTTGGTTTCTAGCCTATGAGCTGCAAGAGTGCCCTGATCCTGAACCCTTTGCCAATGGGATCGTGCGAGGAGCTGGTTACAGCGTGGGCCAGTCCATCTCCTTTGAGTGTCTCCCTGGCTATCAGCTGATTGGCCATCCAGTCTTGACCTGCCAACATGGAACCAATAGAAACTGGGACCATCCCTTGCCCAGGTGTGAAGGTACGGCTTTATCGATTCGCCTTTTGGAAGGGTGCCGGGGTGGGCAGAGAGTAAGAAAGGGAGGAAAAGACAGATCCTTGCTCTCAACCTCTGGCAATGGGTGTCACTTTAGACGTGGACATTTATTTTTGATGCATAAATCAGTTAAATATGTACATCTGTCCCTTAATATGGTTATCTGTCAGCTTGTAGGGAAACGCATGCTCTTTCTTCATCCCCCCCACCCACCCAGGGCGCGCTGAAAGACTGAGATGGTGTGTATCTGAGAAACAGAAAGCTTTCATCACCCATTGTTTTCTCAGGAAATTGAAAAGTCCAGCAGCACCTTAAAAACTAACAAAATTAATTCCAGCTTGAGTCAGAGGTGAATGCCTCGGATGCTTGAATAGCACATCCATTAGGCAGACAGAGAAATGTGCAAATTATCTGGCTAATGGGCATACATTCCGTGCATCTTAGGAAGCAAGCTCTGAGTCACGGAATAAATTTGGTTAGTCTTATGCGCCTCCAACTCTTCTTTGATTTCGCTGCTGCAGACTAACACGACTGCTCATCTGGAATGGTTTTCAGGAAGAAGTTTCCTTTTTTTGTCTCCAGAATTCTTCAGAGGGAGCAAAGTAAAGCGAAATGGCAATTCCTAGACCCAGGGGTGGAACGGGGAGGAAAAAGGACCCTACTGCCACCCCTGCAGAGGACGGAAAGGCAGTCTGTCTGCCTCAGCCCCTGGTCGGGCCCAGCCCTGCTTCCGGAAAGGAGAGAGGAAGGGCGATGACTAGGCCCCTCCAGCACCCCTTGCCCAAAAGATGAAGAGAGAAGCAGCCAGCCTTTGCAGTATGTTGGGCACAGCCTCCCTTCTCACTGCATGAAGAAGAAGAAAAGCTGGGGTTTTGTACCCCCACCTTTACACTACCTGAAGGAGTCTCAAAGTGGCTTACAATCGCCTCCCCTTCCTCTCCCCACAACAGACACCCTGTGAGGGAGGTGAGGCTGAGAGAGCTCTGAGAGAACTGTGACTTAGCCCAAGTCACTCAGCTGGCTGCAAGTGGAGGAGGAGTGGGGAATCAAACCCTATTATCCAGACGAGAGTCCGCCGCTCTTAACCTGAAACCATGCTGGCATGAGGCTAGGCCAGGCTGGGTAGGGCCCTTTTATAGGTCCACTGTAGTGCAGCCCAGTGGGGGGAGGCGTTGAGCCACCGGTGCCTATGAAGTCCATTCCATTCCTGCCCAGATCCCCCACAGTCAGAAAGCTGCTAAGCGTCTCTCGTACACTCCATGAAGTTCATTGGCCCTGCGCTATCCCTCCCCTTCCTTGTAACACACACCAGTAGCTTCCTTTCCCATTACCTGCCACTTCTGGCCCATCTCCTGGGGGTTATTTAACACACCTTGTCACTTTCCCAGCGATGTGTGTGATCTGAGAGATGGCTGTCGGCCCTTGGACAGACAGCCTTCACTTTATGGCCTCCCTGTCCGCTTTTCCGTGTCTTCCCCCCTGTTCGCATGATTAGTAGGATGTTTTACTGTCCTAAATAAGTTCCCCCCCCCCTTCGCCTTTCCATATTCAAGCAGCTCTCAGAGCCAGAAATTTATGACGAGGCGGGCAGCAGAGTAAATAAGGTAGAAGGAACAGGCCTTTGATCACGTCCTGGCCTCACGTCTTTAACATCCACCTTGCTGCGCTGGAGTACGTTTAATGATTCGCCCCACGCTGCTCCCCTCGCTGAGAGGCAGCCTTTACAACCATGGGCCAGGGAAGAGTAGTCAGCACGCCCTTTTCATCTTTCCTGCATGGGCAGCTGCCGCGATTCCGGAATGCTGCCGACTTTTTGTCTTGGAAGTGCTGCGTTGGTTTTGATGATCTTTTGATGAATGGGCCGTGTCTATCAGTAGCTTCCAAACTGCACTCGCGGGAGTCTTTGGACAGCGTACAGCAGCCTCAAGAAGACGATAAGTGGCGATGGGCAAGCTTCCGTGGAAACAGCTCCCCCTTTCTGCCAATCCCCTCCTTGCAGGGCGCGTTCCAGGGCTAGCTCTCTAATCACATGAGTCCCAATACATCCAATTAGTGGCAATCCATGTTCCCCAGAGACCTGGTAAGGGCAGTTGCTAGAGAAGATTTGGGGAGGGGGGGTTAATACCCTGCTTTTCACTCCCTGAAGGAGTCTCAGAGCAGTTTACGATCGCCTTCTCTTCCTCTCCCCATAATAGACGCCCAGGGAGGGAGGTGGGGTCGAGAGAGCTCTGATTCAACTGCTCTGTGAGAACAGTTCTAATAGGACTGTGACTAGCCCAAGGTCTCCCAGCTGGCTGCATGTGGAGGGGTGGGGAATCAAATCCAGTTCCTCAGATTAGAGTCTGTCACTCTATAACTCTTTAACCACTGCACAACCACGGGGATGAGTCAGAAAATTCAGTTCATGCACAATGCCAGCAAAGATGCAGCTGTTCAGTTGGGAAAACCATATAATGGCAGCATTGAAAACCGTCACTAATTAATAATGGGGGCTTTCAAGCGTAAAGGCCTTAACAGTCTGGATCTCTGAAGGAGTAGCTCCTCCCCTGCAAACCTACACAGAAGGAAAACTGGAGAGCCCTACTTCAAATTTTATCCTAGGCAGACTAACCTTCTTCCATTTTTTCAGCTTGACCCAGAGCTCTTGAATGCCCTCCCTCAGGTAAACCATCGAGCTCCATCTTTGCAGAAGTGTCACGAGAAGGTCAAAACTCTTTCTTCTTCCATTGCCCTTTCATATCTCAGTTCAGTCTCTGGGATCGTATTCCTTCTCGCTTGGCTGTTCCGTTCTCATTTGGATAATAATGATGTTACTGATCGTTTTGGTTTATTCCCTGTGCCATGCACCATTTTGGGAGCTCTGAAGAAAGCCAGCTTAGAAGCATCAGCAAGCAAATAGTCATTAAAACAGAGCTGGCGGGAGAGCTGCTTCCAACGATTTGGTCCAGGAAGGCCCTTGCTCATATTCCTACACATCAGCAAGCTGCAGGAGAAGCAATCAAAGCCAGTTTAGAAGCATCAGCAAGCAAATAGCCATTAAAACAGAGCTTTCCCAGCAGCCTGGTTTAAACTGCACTGCATGAGAAGCCATCCTAGCCAGGATCTGCGTGCTGCCGGGAGCAATTTCCCCAAGAGGCACAGATCCTGACTTTTCCTTCGGCCCAGTTTAAACCGGACTGCAGGAGAAGTGATCTAAGCCAGTTTAGAAGCATCAGCAAACACGATGCCATTAAAATAGAGCTGGCGGTGGCGTCGCTTGTCAAGGTCTCAGTCCGGTCCAGGAAGGCCCTTTCACATATCCCTATGCAAGAGTGCTGTGTCAGGTGCACTAAGCACCAATGAGTTCTGCCTTACCTGCTGAGACATCCCAAGTATGCGCTCCTTCTTGCTAAATTTAACTCACACCAGCAGGCTGCTGGGAGTGGACCACACAAGGCTGACGTCAGCCCAGCTGGGACTTGATTGATCAAATTCCCCTTTCTTTTTCTGCTGTCAATTGCACACAGTCCCCTGCGGAGGAAACATCACCGTACACAATGGCACCATCTACTCCCCCGGCTTTCCCAATCAGTATCCCAGTTCCCAGGAGTGCTTGTGGCTGCTCACGGTGTCGGTCGGGTACGGCATTTTCCTCAACTTCACTCTGCTGCAAACAGAGCCGTACAATGACTTCATCACCGTCTGGTAAGTGGGATTGGGTAGATTGAGAGGACCACCAGCTGGGCCCAAACAATTGCCCGGGGGGGGGGGGAGGGTGAGGAGATGGAAGCTCGAGAGAGTGTGGAGGATCAGAGCCTCTCTTATGGAAAGTCGTGGTAATGAAGGCATGTTCTGAGAACTTCAGCCTCATCTGTTCCACTTAATATTTCTGGTAAGGCCTAGGAGGAGGAGCGTGTCTCATGGCTTAAGTGCCACTCAGCGCTTAACACCCACTAAGGGAGGCTGTCCCCACCCCTGAGTGCCTGCTCCTCCAACCAGCTTGCCTGTCTGTCCAGCGGCCAGCCAATCATCTCCCATCCCCCAACCCCTGACCACCCCCTCCTCCTTCTACTTCCCTTCGAGGCTCAGAGGCTGCAGATCCCTGCTACATGAGAGCTGCCCCTGCTGGTGAGTTCCCTGCCTGGGGGCCTCCTCCAGCATGCAGCCTTTCCAGCCTCCAGCCTTTCCTCCAGCCTGCAGCCTTTCCTGCAGCCTTTACAGCCTTTCCAGGGGGAGGGAGAGGCCATCTGCAGAGTTCTTCCACCCCACCCCCAATCTAGCGCCCAATGTATTCCTGAATGCAATGGGCTTTGTCCCTAGTATATTTATAATCTGCAGTATATTTTTGTTTCAGGTAGATCTGGATCCATTCCCCTTGTAACTGCAGAAAGCAAGTCAATGGCAAACCATCTCTGCTCATCTCTTGCCTTGAAAACCCTAAGAGTGGTTGCCATGAGTTGCTTGCAACTTGATGGCACAGAATTATCATTATAAAAATATATATGGAAAAATATCCTGAATGTGTTGGTTCAAACTATGGCCTACCCTAGAACATGATAGCTTAGTCTGGTCTTACACAAGACGATTTCCTAGTATACAACCTATCTCCACGTGATTTTGTGCCAGTGGCTGGTCCATTGGTCCAGAAGAGACAAACTGGTTGGTTCACTTTTGCAGAGGTTGAAGCAAATGTGAGGCCCACGGAAATTCAATGTTGTTTGTAAATGGATCCATGAAGCCATTTATTTATTGGATAATGGCATTTGGTTCTTCACCAAACTCAAATGCTCCAAGCGTTAAAAACTCCAAATCCTCTCGATAACTAGACTTCATTCAAGAAGCAAAGAGGTTTGTTGAAGAGATCAGATTAGCTCATCTTAGTCCTTTCCCAAGACTGGCAAAGATTGAAGGAGGACTCTCTTATAAATCTCAGGTGCTCAACCCCTCTGTGAAGACTCATGTTGATGGATCACTTTGTTCAAGGACCTGAAGGAAGATAACAAAAACTGAGTCCAATAGCACCTTTAAGACCAACAAAGATTTATTCACAGCATGAGCTTTCATGTGCACACACACTTCCTCAGACAGTGGAACAGAGATCGTAAGAGTACAGATATAAGGAGAAAGTAAATTAGTATCAAATTAGTAAACAGCATCTCCGCAGCTAAAAATATGCAGCATGATCGTTTCTTGCTAGAAAAGCAAATTGGACCTTTGGGTTTGATTGTCATTCACAAAACATTGGGGGAATAAAACAGTTAAGGTTAGTGATTAATGGCAGACACTTCCCCAGTTGTGAAAAGAAGATAGTAACCCTGAAGGAAGAGAGTCGCCCTGGCAATGGAGCTAGAGCATGGCCTTTTGCACCTGGAAGCCAACACAGGAAGAAAACCATTGCATTCCAGAGACCTAACCATCTAACAACAGAGTGATACTATCCAGAGTGTTATAAAACAGCCCATGTGGCAGAGAAATGTCAAACATCTAACATGATTTTGACCCCAAGCATCTTGAAAGGAAAGCATAAAATTCATAATTAATCATAATAGTAAGGTGCCACCAAGCCACAACCAACTTATGGTAAACCCTCCTGGGCTTCTCAAGGCAAGAGAGGAGCAGAGGTGGTTTGCCATCGCCTGACTGTGTGCAGCACCCTCATCCAAGCCCTCCCCAGGGCTGACCCTGCTTGGCCTCCAAGACCTGACAAGCTTGGGCTATTCAGGGTGCCATTAAATATATTATAATGCGTCAAAACTAGTAAAATCATTAAATGTATGGTTAGTGAAGTCACTAAAATAGAGAAAGCAGCAGCATAAAACTGGATTAAAGCAACTCATTGAGCAGGAGTCACTCCAGTGAACTGAAACAGTATTGCACTGATAAAGACAACGAGCAATTGGGACAATTCAGCAACAAAACCCAAAGGCAAGCAAAGCAGAAAACACAAGAATAATTGACTTAAATTCTCAACATTCCTGCTCCCCCAAGAATTGGATTAGCACTGGAGTTATCGTAATATATGAAGGAAATCATACAGAGGAAGATGCTTTGCAAAGTATCTGGGGGGATGTGAGGACAGGAGTGAAGGCGTGTCAGAAATTCAGGTCAAGGGAATGTACAAGCGTTGTGCTCTTCCTTCCTCCCACCAAGATTAAGGCCGAAGATTGGCATAGTGCAAAGGCTTCAGGATTCCCTCAGTGGCAAGTTGTCTGGATTAATCAAACATTGCAGAACTGGGAGCTTCGTAGCAGAATGTAGGCATGTCCAGTCCCTAGGGATACAGGAAGAAGTTGGTTTTTATACCCCGCTTTTCACCATCCGAAGGAGTCTCAAAGCGGCTTATAATCACCTCCCCTTCCTCTCCCCACAACAAACACCCTGTAAGGTAGGCGAGGCTGAGAGAGCTCTGACAGAACTGCTCTGTGAGAGCAGCTTTAAGAGAATTGTGACTAGCCCAAGGGCACTCAGCTGGCTACACTTGGAGGAAAAGTGGGGAGTCAAAACCAGCTTGCTGAGTTGGCTAGGAGTGTTCTGGGCTGTTTATGGCAGGGACAAGTGCCACATTTCCTTTGCCTTTTCTGATTGCCTGATCCACTGGACTCCCACAGTTAGATCATTGTCTTTTCCCTTTCACCCATCCAGGGATGGGCCTCAGCAAACAGCCCCACAGCTGGGTGTCTTTACAGGAAATTCAGCCAAGAAAGCCACCCAGAGCTCTTCCAACCAGGTCCTCCTGAAATTCTACAGCGATGCAGCCAACGGAGGGGTCTTTGCCATCCATTTCTACGGTTTGTACCTAGCTTATTAGGGTTCAAGACCTGCATTTTGCTAAATGGGATGTGTTGCAATAAAATGGGATGTAGGACAATGAAATTATAAAACTCTATGCAATTGTTGCATGATACTGTATTATCTGGCACACAGCAACTTTCCCCCGGTATGTCAGGGACTGTTCAGTCTTTCTTCACTTATTTGCATCTGCATTTATAAGCTGAATTTTCTGCCAAAGAAGAGGACCCCGAGAGGTACACAGGAAGGGGAAAAAATCTAGAGCTCTCAAAGCAATGCCTATAATTCATAAAAACAGCACCATCAGTCTTCAGAAGAAGACTGGAGCAGGCCAAGGAAACAAAAAATCCAGAGTTTAAATGTTAACCATGCTTACAGGTCTTTTCTTAACCTGGCAGGGAATGCCTATGGAGAAAGCTGGGTCTCCCTAAATGTTGGCTACAGCCTCCCTGCTTATCCTTAAATGTTCAGATGTCTTACGTGGATCTTGAATGTAAATGTTCTTACTCTGACATGTTGTTCGTCAGCTTATCAGCTTTCAAGATGCCAGCCTCCAACCATGGTCCCCAATGCCGAAATCATCACCGAAAATGAGGACTTCAACATAGGTACGGGAGGCATGTTCTGTTTTGCAAAACACTCTGTTCCCAAATGGTCCCTTCCATTCCTAATTAGGTCTCTTTCCTGTGCCCCCAACTCACGGCAGCACGTCTCCTTCAGGGCATGTTTGCTGTACAAATCAGAACCTTATGGAAGTGTCGTGATATCTAGCCCAAGAAATCTTGGAAGATGTGGGTTTGCTTTGTTTTTTTGGAAGGAAGAGCTGTTGCTAAAATTGCTGTTGAGTTTTGGGTGGGGGTGGGTGGGGAGGGAGGGAAGATAACCCTCTCTGAAAGTAGAACATTAGCACAGAAGGTTGGGAGCTTATGGCCCATCCCATTCCCTGCTGTACTATCATTCTGCTTGCACAATACATTTACCTCTCATCTCTGCAGTCTGTTCAGGATTTTGCTGTTTCATTCTTCTGTATGTTTTGAGTTTAGCCTTAAGGGGCAAAGCTCCACCTTTCCACTAGCCATAAGGGTCACCGCTCATTGGAAGAACACATACTTTGTGTGTAGAAGATTCCAGGTTCAATCTCTGTCCTCTCCCAGTAAAGGATTTCTGGGAACACATGTTAACCCATGAAGCTTTATAATGAATCTGAGCAGTATTCTGTACTTGGACCACCAACAACTCCCACGGTCTTACACATCATCAGCTACCTTATCCTTCTAGCTGGAGATGCTAAGGATTGAACCTGGGACCTTGTGCATACCAGAATCATGATCCTTCCCCTTAAGAAGCTGATATACAGACTCTTGGTCTATCAAAGTGTACTACTCAGAAAGGCAGCAGTTCCCCAGGTCCCTCCCTTAGCTGATGCTGAGAATAGCCTTTCTCTGCCTGAGACTCTAAAAAGCTGCTGCTGAGCTAGATAGGCCACAGCTGTGAAAAGGTAGGTCTCCATGGGATACTTCTGTCGGAGGTGGAAGTGGGAAGAAGCAAAGAGCGATGGATCTAGGCTGACAGAGAGGTGTTGTAGAAGGTCCTGGAATTCAACGGAACAAAGACCACATGACTCTTGTAGTATTTGTGTATATGTCTCCCTAAAGTGCCCCTCATCTGAATTTTGGGCGTTTGTTGAACCGCACCTGTATCCTCTTCTACAGGTGACATCATTCGGTACCGATGTCTTCCTGGCTACACCCTGGTTGGAAATGAAATCCTGACTTGCAGGCTTGGTACTCACCTCCAGTTTGAAGGCCCTCCCCCAACATGTGAAGGTAGGTGGCTTCAGGCGCCTTAGAGCCCTAGTGCGCACCTGTGATGGAAAGGGACAGAAATGGTAGCCAGCAAAACACTGCTTGGCCTTACAAGTGGTATTGGTAGGATCCACCCATGGCTTTCAGAAAGGAGGGTTAGGAATGGAAATTCTATGTTGAGAGGTGGGGTCTATATGGACATCAAGAACACTCTTCCATGACAATGGATATTTGACTGGCTGTTGTCAAAAAGATAACCCTTAGTATGATTTTTGCAGACTTCTGGCTTCTAGTCATCCCTGACTTTAGGGAATTTGTTGATTTCAAAGTCCCAGGGAACAAGGAGGACACGGGTTCTAGAGGTACCATTCAATGGGGACGTGCATGAAGGGCATTCTCCTCCAGCCGATTTTCACATTTCAACCACTTTTTAGTCGAACAATGAGATCTGAGGGTGGATTTGTATCAGAACAAAGGAGGCGAATAGATGGTGTAACTGTGAAGAAGATGCCTGCTGGAGAGATGTGTTGGGATGGGATTGTGAGCCTGAAAAGAGGAAATCAACATGGAGATGTTAGTACAGATTGGGCTGCCCAGAATTTTATGCCATTTCAGGATAGCAATTGTGCATTTTATTATTATTATTATTTCGATTTTGAGGTCCCAAACGGAGCGGGGGATACCTCTGAACATGTGTACCTCTTCAGTACCTATTTGCAGTCCTTGTGGTGTGTTGCTGCTCTCTCCCTCCTCAATTTTGTCGGGGATTGTTCCTTCTTCACTGTGTGATCCCAGCCGCCAGGGATCATGTTGCGATGGGACGACATTACCATTTGGAACGATGAAGTTTCCACGTGAAAGCTATCTGATGATACTGTGCAGCCAATTAGATGTGGGCTGTATTATGACCATAGAGCCTCTTGTGGCGCAGGGTGGTAAGGCAGCTGACATGCTGTCTGAAGCTGTCTGTCCATGAGGCTGGGAGTTCGATCCCAGCAGCCGACTCAAGGTTGACTCAGCCTTCCATCCTTCTGAGGTCGGTAAAATGAGTACCCAGCTTGCTGGGGGGGTAAAATAGTAATGACTGGGGAAGGGAATGGCAAACCACCCTGTATTGAGTCTGCCAAGAAAATGCTAGAGGGCATCACCCCAAGGATCAGACATGACTCGGTGCTTGCACAGGGGATACTTTTACCTTTACCTTTATGACCCTAGGATGCTCTGTCACCATTCAGTTTCCACTCTATGATGTTATGTTATTGTGCTTGGGGAGGGGAAGCCTGCCTTCTCCTCCCCCTTTCAAGTCAACCCTAATTATGAACAAACAAACACGCGAACACACCTGTGCATTTTGATGGGTCTCTATTTGTAACACTAATTACATTCAGGTGGGATATTAAGAGCTGTTACGTATTCAGGCAAACAAGCGGACCTGCTAACCTTTATTTATTGATTTTAATTTATAGCTAGCCCTTTCCTGAATGCTCGGAGAAGGTAGCAATTATATGGGGGGAAAATGGGAAATTTCAATTAAGGCTCCATTTGCAAGGCATTAAAGGACAGTGAGCGCTGAAATAAAGTGCGAACCCATCGGCCTAATGCAACCTGAGAAAGCCCATCTGAATAGAAAGGTCTCCTCTGTGGTCAGAGGCAAACTGTGTTGTGGTGGCCTGCTGCTGAGCTTTAGAAGAAGGGAAGGTCCCCCCCTGCTTTTCTTTACCATAACTAGCCTCAAGGAAGCTTACCCCCTCCCTGTACCCTTCCTCAAAGCAGCTTATGCCTGTAGCCTTCCTCTCTCCATAACAGTCACCTTGTGAAGAAGAAGAAGAAGAGTTGGTTCTTATATGCCACTTTTCTCTACCCGAAGGAGTCTCAAAGCGGCTTACATTCGCCTTCCCTTTCCTCTCCTCACAACAGACACCCTGTGTGAGAGGTGAAGCTCAGAGAGTTCTGAGAGAACTGTGACTGGCCCAATGTCAGTCAGTTGGCTTCACATGGGAGAGAGGGGGATCTACCCCAGTTCTCTGGATTAGAGTCCATTGCTGAGAATCATAGAAGCATAGAGTTGGAAGGGGCCTCATAGGTCATCTAGTCCAGCCCCGTGCACTATGCAGGACACTCACAACCCCGTTGCAACGCCATGCTTGCTCTGGCTGACTCTTTCTAGAAAGGGAATGCTGGACCACACAGGCCTCTGGTCTCCTCAAACACAGCCAGTTTCTAAAAGGTGGTTGGGTTTTGAAGAGCTTCCAAGAGGAGCATTTCAGACTTGAAAAGCAATTGCTAAGAAGGGCAGGTGGTGCTTCTGTTGAGCTTGAACTTTAAAGCACTGTGAGTAGCAGAGTAATGAGGGCACGCTTGCTAGATGTTGGGAAACTGAGGGGTGAGGGAGCTTTAGAAATCTGAGTCAGAGCAAATCCACAAGGGTCCTCAATGTTTTGAGCCTGCAGGCATTCTGAGACTGGGTGGTGGGTACAACAGGAAGAAGAAGAGATGGGTTTTTATATCCCGCTTTTCACTTCCCAGTAGAGTCCCGAAGTGGCATACAAATAGCTTTCACTTCCTCTCCCCACAACTGACACCCTGTGAGGTAGGTTGGGGCTGCGAGAGCTTTCAGAGAACTGCTCTGTGAGTTCTGAGAGAATTATGACTGCATGCATGTCACTGGCTGCATGACGAGGAGCAGGGAACCAAACCAGGCTCTCCAGATTAGAATCCCCCCCTCGTAACCACTTCACCACACTGGCTCTCAGGATCACAACAGAATGTTAGGAAGCCAGGCCATGCGTAACTTGAATACGAATGCTTCAGCGTTTCAGGCAAAAGCTGTCAGTAGCAGGCTGCCTATTAAAAACAGACATAGCAGTGATGCAGTGAAGATCATTGTGCTGTGCTGGCAGCTGCTGTTGATGCCACTGGTTAAAAATCCACACGGCCTATCAGA